>NC_047665.1:56724808-56924808 GCF_011762505.2 Arvicanthis niloticus | reverse complement strand
TTTTTGTTCTGGCAGTAGCTGCTGGCACACTGAACAGTTGAGCTATAGACACAGAAGAGTATGTAGCTCTAATTGAGATACTCTATTCGTTAAACTCAAGATCTTGGGAGTCCTTGTTCAAAAACACTAGCTTTTACATCATCATCATCTTCACCATCATCATCATCATCATCATCATCACCATCATCACCATCACCACCACCACCACCATCATCATCATCATTTAAATACAGGGTTTAATGTAGTCTAGGCTAGTCTCAAACTGTATAGCCAAGGATGACCTTGACTCGATTCTTCTGTCTCTACCTGCCTCTTTTTTTTTTTTTTTTTTTTTTTTTTTTAAATGATGCAGTGCTGGGGATTGAATCCTAGGACTTCCTGCACATTTGGCAAGCACCCTACCAACTGAGTGACATTTTCAGCCCTGATTTACTTTGTGGTGTTTTGAGACCATATTTAGTTGTGTATCCCAGATTGATGTAAATATGTGGGATTTTGGTGTTGGCCTCTAGGGTGCTGGGATGACAGGTGTGCACCACCACTCCTGATCACTCATGTTTTTATTAGTTTCAAAGGGTTGAATGTGATGGGTGTGGCTTCCCGAGGATTTAGCCTCTCCTTAAAGGCTCATGTTGTATTTGTCTTCAACATATGCCTCTTTTAAGGCAGCAGGGTTTATGTGTGAGAGTGTTTTGTGCTTAAGTAGTTCTTAAAAATCTTTTGAGGCTTGTGACTGGTCTGATCATGGTTTTCCTGTGTTTCTGGTGTCTCAAGGTGGAGATCAGCATTCAGAGTAACTTCCAGCCAGGAATGAAGTTGGAGGTGGCCAACAAGAACAATCCAGACACTTACTGGGTGGCCACCATCATCACCACCTGTGGACAGCTGCTGCTCCTGCGTTACTGTGGTTATGGGGAGGACCGAAGGGCTGACTTCTGGTGTGATGTGGTCATAGCGGATCTGCACCCTGTGGGGTGGTGTACTCAGAACAACAAGGTGTTGAGGCCCCCGGATGGTGAGCTCGCTTGTCAAAGGCTTTCATATCCAAGAGGTTGTTCTTTGTGATGCCTGATCCTTGCCACTGGGGCAGAAGGGCCCTTCTATAAAACCCTGAGTGGGTTTTTAATGCAAACGTTTCTTAGTTCTTTAAAATGTCTGAGGCTTAATCATCTAGAGGATGCTGTGGGGGTGGGTGGTAGGTGGAGTTTTGTTTATCATGAATGGTTTTGATCTTCAGCCAGTTTGGTCAAACAGGAGGAAAAAGTGTTCCAGGACAGTTTGAAGCTTGTCTTTGAAAGGTAGGAGAGGAAGGCAAGCCGGATGGTAAGGAGAGAGAAGAGAGGAAGGAGGAGAGAGTTTTCTCTTTGGGGATAAGATATGTTGCTTTTACTTTCCCATCATTTTAGAGAACTGACATTTTAAACAGACTTCTTTGTTTAAAGTTAATTTGGTTTTAATTATATGTATGTGTGTGCTGTTGTCCATAGTTGAGCACAGGAGCCCAGAAGTCATTGGACCTGGAGTTACAGGTGGTTGGGTTCTGGACCATCTGACATGGGTTCTGGGAACTGAACTTAGGTGCTGGACTATAGCAGCACACACCCCAAACCGCAGAGCCTCTTCTCTAGCCCTCCTGCACAGCCTTCTTTTCTAAGTTTGCTTGCTCGCTTTCTTTTCTCTTCCCCTCCCTTGCTTACGACAAGGTCTTGTGTAGAGCAGTCTGATGTCTCTGAACTTCTGATCCTCCTGCCTCTACTTTCTCAGTGCTAGGATTTCAGACATTTGCCACCACACCGTGTATATGCAGGCTTCTGGCATGCCCTAGCAAACACGCCACCAGCTGAGCCACATCCCTAGCCCTGCACTTAGTTTTTGATCTTTCTTGCTATGGGGATCCTGGGGTTATGAAACAAGGAGACAGCAAAACCAATGAGAACTGACATCACTTAAAGCAGTGGTCCACACTCATATAGAGATAAGATCAGTTTCGTTGCCACAAAACAATGGTTCCTTATTGGGGGAGGCCTCTTCTCCCCACTTTCACTCCACAGACATCTGGCAATGTCTGGGAGTACTTTTGTGCCTGATGGGAGAGAGATGCTACCAATACTTAGAAAGACCAAACCAGAGGCACCCCTGAACTTCCTCCAAGGCACAGGGCATCTTCACAATTATTATCAGGTTCACCCGTCCTGAAGTGCTGTCATTGAGAGCTCCTGCTGGGGAAGAAGGCCCTGAGGAAGCTCCTAGGGTCTGTTAGAACTGAGTTCAACCAAGTATCTGACTCTGATCGTATTGTATGATTACAGCATCAGTGGTACCTGTCTTTGCTACAGTCTCCCAAGGGTATTCCATGGTCTTCTCACACAGCTGTCTGCTCTTCCTTTAGAGTGATCCATTTCCTTTTCCCTCCCCTTCCTCCTGCCCCAACTCTCTCCCTCTCTCTCTTCATTCTCCCCTTTCCCCTCTCTCTGCCTGTTTTTTCCTCTCTCTTCCTCTCCTCTTCTCCTTCCTCTCCCCTCTCCTCTTTCTTTTGCTCCTCCCACATGCTCCTGATATAATATTTCTGGCTGTGGAGAACACTCAGTGGCTTTTATTTCCTCCTTTTGTTATGCATAATTGATGACTTGCTAAAAAGGGGTCATAAAATTGGCCTAAGCTCAGGAGTTGCCTTTGTGTGACATTTGTCAGGGTTGAATCCATTGCCTTGGCCTTAGCTGACATCATGACCCCTCATTGTCTCAGAAGAAAGAGAGCTAGGGCATCGTTTTAGATCTTTGTGTCTCTTCTGTCCTGCCTGGATCAACTTGCCTCCTTCCTCCTCCTCTTCTCCCACTGGTCTCTGAGGTCAGAACTGATCTGTGCTCACAAACAAGGCCATTGGGACCTTAGTGGCGCTCACATCAATAGCAGCAGTATGTTTAATGTAATGCAATTTATTAATGAATTAATGTTGCAAGGACTTTGAGACTACTAAGCAAACGCAATACTACTGAGCTCTGCCTGGAGCCCTGTATAATTTTAAGCATAATTCATGTATTATAAAAGTCATCTAAGTTTGACTTTAATCTTATTCACAAGGTTGTACAATGTCACTATCGAGGTGTGGATTTTTTTTTTTAAATACCCCTAAATTGTTCCCAATTTTACTATCTATAACTCCCAATCTACATTTAAAGATTCACATTAAAACTTTTTATTTGTGTGTATGTGTGTGTGTATAGATCAGAGGGCAGCATACAGGAGATACAGGAGTCCATTCTCTCCTAGGTGGGTCCCAGTTTTGGCAGCAGGCACCTTTACCCACTGGGGCATTTTGTCCAACTCCCCAGCCTGCTGGTTGCCCTTTAAAACAGCTGCTATGTGACTCTTTGCACAGAGTTCTGATGATGTTAGTGCTCTAAGAGCTCCTAGGTGCTTTTGGGATGCTCCCAGCTGTCCCTGGAGAGACAAGGCACAGTTCATTCATCAGCTCCCCTGCCCTCACTTGGGAGAAAAATATGGCAGTTGTCAAAGTCTCAGAAACACCATCAAATTTGTATCCTGCAGACTCTGTGCTATTAACCAAGACAAAGACACCCTTAAAATGACAAGATGAAAATGAAAAACGAGAAAACCCTAGAAAGAGGGTGACCATTAATGTGACGGAAAGATGAGAAGTCTTTTCAAACAACCGTGGTGATGTCAGCTTGAGGATTTCTGCAGAGCCGTCTTGTAAAGAACTTAAAAAAAATTTACTATGTAATCAATATGACTTGGGAATCTTTAGTTCAGAGAACAAAGTCGGGAAATAGCAGGTTCATGGGGCAAGAGCTTTTATTGATTTCTGTGGGGAGGGATAATTATTGCTTCATAACCAGAGGCAATGGTTGTTCTACAGGGACTAGAGGAAATCTGTGTTTTGAATGGGGATTTTTGTTGTATGGTTTTCTTAGCGAGTTAATGCTATAAATACTGCACTGTGCCCAGATGATCTTTATCTTTGTTGTGGCTGAATTTAAAAGGCATTGAAAAATATGAAATAGCAACCCGTGATCCTAATGTTCTGTCTGGGAGGCTCCATGGTGATGGAGCACACTGAAGGATGAGTGTGTGGTGGTGCGTGTGTATGGTGTGTAGACCAGAGGACAAGTTTGTCTCTCTTTCTGTAGGTCTATCCATTTTGTTGTTGTTGTTGTTGTTTTAATCAGGCAGGGTCTCTAATTGGCCTTTAGCTCTCTAATTAGTCTAGAATGGCTGGCTAGGGAGCCCTGAGGATCTGTCTTTCTCTGCCTTACCAGTACTGGGATTACAAGCTAACGCTGTCAGCCTGGCTTCTGGAGACCTGGCTTACGTTGTTGAGCTTGAAAAGCAAGAACTTTACTGACCGAGCTCTTGCTCTAGCCCAACAAGGCTTCTTACAAATCCCAGGAATCAAAGTAAAGTAGGGGACACTGCCGTCAGAATAGAGATCTGAGTTCTTATAACGCCATTGACTTAGTTACGTAGCTGAGTCCCCTCAGCCCTCCTCAGCAGTTCCATCTTTGAAATGAGGGCTTCTATAACGCAATCTCAGAGAGCTGACTGCCCCAACATTCTGTGTTTGTGATTCCAATTAAAGGAGAACAGAAAAATGTGGTTGCTTATCTCTCTATTTTATGCATGAGATATGGAGTATATTTTAGAGTTAGGGTCCATGCATACCGGCCTAGGAATCTCTGAAAAGCACAGGAACAAAATGCCTGTGTCCCTGTTGGACAGTGGCATGTACTCTTTGTATTTCTATTGCTGTGATGATGAAATGTCCTAACAACAGCAATGTAGAGAAGAATGGGTTCATTTGGCTCACAATCCCAAGCTACGGTCCATTAAGATGGGGAAGTCAAGGCAGGAACTTGAAACATTACATCTGCAGAGAAGAGCATCGAGAAAGTGAATGCATCTTTGCCTGCTTCTGAACCTCCCACACTATCCAGGGTCCATCACAGTCAAGGGCAACGAGAGTTAATGCATCCTTGCTTGCTTCTGATACTCTGGCACGATCCAAGGTCTTTCAAGTGAAATGGTGCCTCCTGCATTCAGGGTTGGGTCTTCTTACCTCAATTAACATCAAGATAATTTACCAAAGACATGTTTACAGACCAGCGTGTTCTAGACAGTCCCTCGCTGGAGACTCTCTTGGGTTGTGGCATGTTAACAGTTAGAAACTGACCACATCATATTATCTAGGATGGAACATGATTGCAATTGCTTGGGTAGAATGCCCCTTAACGATTAGAGTCTAGTTCCCTTTTCAATCTAGATAGCTAAGACATTCCAGTTTCCCACTGAGTGGTCAGGGAACAAATGATCATTGACAGCTTGGAGAATGTGCTGAAGTGTCTGAGTTCAAGATCTTTGGATTAGCTGAAGTTGTTGTCCTGTCTTTGTGGTCACTTCATGGAAAAAGGAGCAATTTGATTGATTGATTGATTGATGATTGATTGATGATTGATTGATAGATACAGGGTTTTTATGGGGTGCTAGTGACTGAAGCCAGGGCGTTACGCATGATAATCAAGCACTATACCAACCAGGCTCCATCCCTAAACTCAGCTATTATTATTTTAGATGCCAGTTTGATGGGGCACAAAGACCTAGTTGCAGTACTATGTTTTCCTGCCTCGTTGTTTTAACTCTATTATCTTTGAACTAATATAGGTCTATATAAATATATGTTAAATGTCAGGGGGAAGAAAAATCTGCACGGCCACATTCCCGGTTCACGTCACTATGGTGTGATTCCCATCGGTAGTCACAGGATGCCGTTAACGAGGACATGCTCAGAGAAAACTGAGTACAGTGGCCAATTGGCCGTTGCGAGTGCAGTATTCCTGCTCCGGGGCTAACCAACGCTAATCTTTCATATTAAAAGTATTACGAGACGTACTACATTAAAGCCTCACTAAGTGCAGCCAGGGATTAGAGCTCCTATTAGCAGAGCCAAGTGGAAAGCGTTTTGGCTTAGTAAATCAATAAGGCTTGATTTATTCATAAGTGTGCACCACGCTCGCAAAGGGCAGCTGCCAAATAATTATTGTTTATGGTGATAATGTACGGAAGTCATTTAATCCAATGACTGTTTTCATTGTTATGTATTCAGAAGTAGCAACATTACCTCTTCATGTCAGGGGCCCCGGAGCTTTGGTGCTCTGATGTTCTGAGTGACGCCTATTGAGTTCTTTGAGGGATGCTCCCGTGTGAGATAGCAGGTGAATATTTGTGACGATGAAGGACAATAAAAGCTCTCCACTTCTAAATGGGCAAGTATTTATGAGTGCTTTCGGCTGCTGCAATACGAGTGTTGGAATTACGGTGCCTTAGGATCCTGCCACTAATTTTTATTTTTCGCCATTATTAAAATTTCTGTAATTTGAATTGCAAGCGCCCATAGGCTCGCCAGAATGACTGTATTTACCATTTCAAAGTGGAATCACCATTACCGGAGTTAGTTAATATATATAACTTATTTGAATGAAGGAGTGTTTATTCATGAAGTGTGAGGAGAAAGTGTGAAGACTGCCTTATGTTATGTGGGTAGATCTGCCAAATTCTCCAGGGCAGCGAGGACTCTAGTAGATTGTAAGGGAGGAGTTGCTGCCAGGTAGGACACAAGGACTCACCTGTCCACAGCCATTGTTTAACCATGACTGTGAAAAAGAGAGTTTGATGTTGTATGAGACTATTCTTTTTTAGTTTAGTTTTTTCTTATTCCATTTGTGTCTCTGCATGTGTGTATAGTGTTTGCTGTGCATATGTATGGGCACACATGTCCATGTTTGTGTCTGTTCATGTAGAGGCCTGAAGGTGATGTTGGCAATCACCTTCCATCACACTTCTGCCTTATTAAATGAGGCTGACTCCCTCACTCAAACCCAGAGCTTCTTAATATGGCTACTGTCTGAGAATCCCCTGTCTCTGCACTCTGAGTCTGGAGTGGACAGGCCAGGCTTCCATGAGCACAAGATAGTTACATATGTTCTGGAGATCTGAGCTCTAGGAAGCATTTAACCACTGAGCCAGCTCCCCAGCCAGAGAATATTTATTTTTAAAACTTCCAAGTTTCAAAATGAAATTTTAGTAATATGAATGGGACTTAACCCACTTTTTTCCTTTGGAGATCTTGTTTATTAACAAAACTTAGTGACAAGGTGTGGTCTCAAGCCCACAATCCTCTTCCATCAGCCTCCCGAGGGCTGGAATTACAGAGTTGTCCTATCGGGTTTGGCTGGGTCAGTCTTTTCTCTCTCTGGGTCAGTTTCTCTCTCGAACATTGGAGTCGAGAGATGCAGAGGAACACTCACTATTAGAGATTTTTATGTAAAGAGAATAAAGCAATATCAATATATTTCTGCCTTTAATTAAGAATTCAGGAATTTTATGTTTGTAATATAGTTCTTAATTAAAGGCAGAAAAAAATATATATAGTGAGCATGTATGCAGGCATGCCCTGCTTATGTGTTCATATCAATGTGGAGGCCAGAGGTCAACCTTAAGTGTCATTTTCAGCCAAGGGCCACCTTGGTTTATGAGACAGGGTCTCTCACTGGCCAGAAGCTAGTTGATTTTGCCTAGGCCGGATGGTAAGTGAGACCTGGGAATCTTCCTGTCTCTCTCCCTAGTGATGGGATTATAGGTGCATAACATCATGCCAAGATTTTCCTTTCCTTTCCTTTCCTTTCCTTTCCTTTCCTTTCCTTTCCTTTCCTTTCCTTTCCTTTCCTTTCCTTTCCTTTTCTTCTTTCACTTCATTTCTCCTGTCCTTCCCAAGGACACAAGGCCTGTCTCTCTCTCAATGTAGGTTTGGAGTTAATGAAGGCAGGCCTTGTGCTTGTACAATGGATACTTTGCTAATTGAGCCATCTCCTCAGTTTTCCAAAGCGCAGTATTTCCACTGTGTGCCTACCTATCACAGTTCAAAATAATTAATCCTAGCCTTAGAAGAACCATGTATATTGGCTGCTGGCATTTTAATTTTACATTTGAAGGGAATGTGGTGAATCCCAAATCAGGTAACTGGCAGTATAGCTACAAGCCAATGATGGTGAGTGTCCCCAGTCTTGAAAACAACGATTTTAAAGTAATCGTGGTGGGGTAGTGTCAGCCATTATTTGTTGGGAAAAATTCTATGAGTAAGATTTTGTATGAGAACGGATGAACCTGGAATATTAGGAACCCTCTCTGAGAAAAGCCCTTGGGCCTCTCCTTGTGATCTTTAAGAGCAGGGTGGGAAGCTGTTTGCCCAGAGTGTTTCCCATCTTGTCTTTTTTTGATGGCAAATAACTGGAAGAGCTGTGGTCTCAAACTTCTTTGGTAGATGGTAGTCATGAAATTATGTAAAGTGATGTAAATTGGATCAGACGCTATTTGGGTTTTTCCTCGTTGCATGAAAACTGTAAGCACAACGCCAGGAGCAGATTTTCCCTTTTTCTCGTGAGTCATAAGTGCACTTATTTTCTCCAGCTTCTCAATTGAGCGACATATGCATTGTAAGCGGAGTGTGTGTGTGGTTGTATGTGGACCACCATTGTGAGTTCATTCCATGACCCTTGATTGTCGGAGGCTTGGTCTCATTTGCCCAGTGCCTCCTACTGCTTCTCTCCCCTCATCCAGGGATCCTCTCTTCATCCTGCTCAGATGACATGGCTTCATGCATGTCCATAGAGGTCTTGGCTCCCGTCTGGCCCCAGTTCCTGCTCTTTATAGATCTACTGATGTCCTACATGCACTTGGGGTCCATTCTGTGTGGCAAGTCTCATAGATCATTGTTCTGGGGCCATATCTTCATTGCATGGCCATGGTCCATTCTGTGGCCATTCCTGCACTCCAGGCTGTGCCTTGATTCTGGGGTCAGGTCATGGCAGTGGCAATGCCTCTGTTCCCGGCTATCTGCAGCTCAGCCCTTCAGTTTTGCAGATCTTCCAGATGACAGTTTGCCTTTTCAACTCAGCTGCAAGGGAAGACTTGGCTTGCACATATCCTCTGAGCCTTGAATTAGCTTAAAGCTCACTGAATACAGTTTTCAATTCAATTCAATTCAATTCTTGAGCACTAAGATGTTGTAATTCAAAGATGAATTTAATATTGTATTAGGATTCTCCAGAGAGAGAGAGAGAGAGAGAGAGACAGAGAGAGGGGATGGTAATAGGATATGAACATACACACACACAGACACACATACACACACACACACACACACACACACACAGAGAGAGAGAGAGAGAGAGAGAGAGAGAGAGAGAGAGAGAGAGAGAGAGGAATCAAACAACTAATTTTAATGAATTGACTTATGCTTTTGCACGGTGTGATGGTTTGTATATGCTCTGTCCAGGGAGTGGCACTATTTGGTGGTGTGGTCTTGTTAGAGCAGGTGTGTCACTGTGGGCATGGGCTTTAATACCCTAAACCTAGCTGCCTGGAAGTCAGTCTTCTCTTAGATGCCTTCAGATGAAGTTGTAGAACTCTCAGCTCTCCCTGTGCCATACCTACCTGGGTGCCGCCATGCTCCTGCCTTGAGGCTACTGAACTGAACCTCTGAACCTGTAAGTCAGCCCCAATTACATGTTATTTTTATAAGAGCTGCCCTGGTCATGGTTTCTGTTCACAGCAGAAAACCCTAACTAAGACACATGGTCAGTCTGAGATCACATGGAAAGGACTGGGACGTAAAAGTCGAGGCAGGAGCCAGAGAGGCCGCCTACTGCACAGGCAGGAAGAGCTGGTGGTGTAGGTGAAACCCTAAGGTCTTTCTGGGAAATTCCTTTTTTTTTTTTTTTTTTTTTGCTCATGCCTTCAAATGACTCAATGAGGCTCACCCTGTGAGGGAGGCAATCTGCTTAGAATTCTTAGTCTGGGTACCATGAATTGTGATACTGATGTTGTCAGAGCAAAAGGAAAACTAGTGCTCAAATGACTTCTCCAAGACAGCGTGACCCTGATGGATCTGTTCAGGACAGGCATCACTTCGCACTGAGTTGGAAAAATATCAAGCGTTGTTGTTGTTGTTGTTGTTGTTGTTGTTACTATTACTATTATCTGAGTATGCTAGAGACTAGTTCCAAGAGCCTCAGCATTGGAGGGCTGCCTTTCCCTTAAAAAGTCTAATGTTTAAAAGAGTATCCCTGAAATCCAAAGAGTAGCACAAAATTCCCTTTGTTTATGTCCAATAGTTTTCAGAATTGAATAATTGCACAAAACAAGGCCCAGTTGTCCTTTGAAATTTTTATGCTGTTTGTAGTGAGCCTGTAAGCTGATATTTGTAAAGAGATTTCATCAGAGGAAGGCAGAGGAAGTGAAGAGAAATTTGATATTGAGGAGTTTTGTATTTATTTGTTTAATTATTTCTTATCAAGGAACAGAGTTGCTGTTGAACATAGTTGATTAAACAATGTAAAAATTTCAAAGGCTCCGAATGACATATTTGTACAATGGTTTGGAAAAGACTCCCTCAGCACCGATCATGGATCATCAGAAGTGAGAAACCATTAAAACAATCTGCCATTAATTTTTTTCCACAATGAATAGTTATGTCATCTCATTAGCATGAGCTCAGACTGTTTCTCAGACAGGCTTGTGATGAATCTCTTTTGAGACCATCACGAAGTGCAGAGAACTTTTCGTGCCTGTGCACTTCCTCATCACCCTCAAACACAAAATGAAGTTCAGTGAAAATAACAAGTGCTCACCTCCCTCCCTCCCCCACCCCTCCCCATCCTTTCCCCTGCTCCCTCTCCTCCACTTCCCCTTCTCCCTTCTCCTTTCTCCCTCCCCTCCCTTTTCCCTCCCCCTTTCTTTCTCCTCCCCTCCCCCTCTTTCCCTCCTTCCTTCCTCTTCTTCCCTTCTTCCCCTTACTATCCCTCTCTCTGTCTCTCTTCTCTCTTTTCCTTTCTCCCTTCTTCCTCACTCTTCTGTCCTTCCTGCTCTTCCTTCTCCCCACTTCATCTCTCAGCCCCATCTCTTTCCTTTCCTTTGACAGACCAGCCTTGAATCTAAATAGAAAGTCATTCTTGCCTCCACCCATCTTTCAAGTCTTGGGACTATAGGCATGCACCATCACAAAGGTTTGCAGTAAAGCTAAAAATGCCTTTTTGCAATTCTGTTTTGATTTTTAATTTTTTGGGTTTGGTCCTGTGGAGACCCGGGCATGGCGAACAAAGCTTGCTTAGTGTTATTTGCAACAATATTTCATCACATTTGTTTTGTGATCAGAAAGCAAAGTCCCTTTCACGGTCTCCATCCGCCAGTCGGATGTGAGATTTGTTAGTCCATCTAACCTGAGTTTACATCTCTAATGTACATGGATCATTAGATTTGTATCGCTAATGGTTCTTTCTGTTTGTGTTAATCCGCCCTTCCCTCCTGGGTGGGTTTCTGTAAAGGATAATTCAGGGACTGTGTTAGCATAAGTAACTCCTCAGCAAATTACCATCAATTACAGATTCTATTAAGACAGCTGGCACAAGTCTTTTAACATTAAGTACAGTTATGTTTAGATCAGACTTAGTATTTCTGAGGCGTTTTGTTTTGTTTCCCTATGTAACTTTCTTCTAACAAAGGGGACTGTTAATGTTTAAAGGACTTCTACTCATGCATCAAATGCTTGAGGCTCAAATTTTGCCAGGATTTTATGTATGTATGTATGTATGTATGTATGTATGTATGTGTGTATGTGTGTATGTGTGTATGTGTGTATGTGTGTGTGTGTGTGTGTGTATGTATGTATGTGTATATGTATGTATGTATGTGTGTATGTATGTATGTATGTATGTATGTATGTATTTTGCAGTGTTTTCCCTCTTCTAAGTAAATGCCCCCTTTCGTTTCTATTTAAATTTTCATTTTAAAAATTTCCTTTTCCTTGGGATTGTTAACTTAAAGCGGATTTGAGGGCTTTAACTACTTTTAAAAAAACTAGTATTGATTATTATTATTATTTTATTATTATTAAGCAAGGCTGGGCTGCAGAGCCCTTCCTGGTTATCAGGGAGTGCAGAGGAGGGGAATGAACTGAACAACAGTTACTGTAAAACCCATTTAGCTTTTAAAAAAGGGGGTGGTGGTGGTGGTGGGGTGGGTTCATGTATCTCAGGCTGGCCTCAGCCTCCTGGAACCTCAGATCCTCTTGCTTCCACCTCCTGAGAACTTTCTGTAGAATGAAGGATCTTACATTGATTAGTTTGTGATCCAGTTGTTGTCGAAGACAATTGTGTACTTAGATGATTAAGAGTGATAATTAAAGGCTGGGATTGCAGGCTGGAGATGACACGCCTGGCTTAGATGATCTTGAGGATGGAACCCAGGGTTTTTGGAACCCAGGGCTTCCTGCATTCTAGGCGAGCGCTCTACCAACCGACCAGTAGCCCCAGCCTTGATCAAACTGTTTCTTATGGGGTTTGCTTGTTTGTTTGTTTCTTTTTTGTTTCAATTACGTAACATTGTGGTATGGAAGCAAACTTTATAATGGCCTACAGTATAGGTGTATAGTAAATGTTAGACTCAAAATTAGGCTAGAAGTCAAAATTTGGACTTTACTTTGAGGAAGAACGAAAGAATTTGGGAATGTGAGTGCTGCAGAGCTAACATTTTCAAAGGCTTCCTGTTTACCTAAACCCTGGTAGGAGCTGAGTGTGGCGCAATGTCCTGGAGAAGCGCACAGTATCCTTTCAGAACAGTCTCTGTTCGGTTCCCACACCTGAATTCCTGCCTGGAGTTCTTGGATTCTAACCCCCTTCTTCCCCTAGGTTGCTTTTGGTCAATGTTTTATCACTGCAACAGAGAGACAAACTACGACAGAAGGTAAATCTCCATAAGCAAGAACTTGATTCTGTAAGACCGTGATGCTGTTTTCTGGTGGCCCCGGGGAGAGGGAAAACAGATTTCTCTGAGCTGTTACTTACTGCAGGGCATGTGACCCTGTATATGTTCAGTAGTTGTAGACTTTGTGTAGAATGAAGGATGTAAAAATTGATTAATTTGAGATCTAATTTCTGTAGAGGTGATTGTCCATTTAGAGAATTAAGAATTATCTTGAAGGGACTTACTAAGGAAGGTGTTTTGAATCTACCACCTCTGGATAAATAGTTGGCCTTTTGTAAGATACTGGAATGTTATCTATCTATCTATCTATCTATCTATCTATCTATCTATCTATCTATCTATCTATTGACTGGAATGTTATCTATTGATGATCATCCATCCATCCATCCATCCACCCATCCATTCATCCATACCAAGAAGGCATGAAAGGTCCCTTTAATAATTTATTTCAGTTCAAGTGACTATGGCTTCCTTCAGAAGTTTATGAATAATTGTGACTAGTACTTGATCTTTGGATTGGCACATGGGAGTCATAATAAAGATGGGCATTTTTCTTGTCTCAGTTTAACCTGAACTCTCAGAGACTCTTATATAACAAGCCACCAAGATACTCATGCACTGGACCTGCCAGTGTAGACACTGCAAGCAGTGAAGTGTTATTTTCTGTCCTGTCAACTTCGTTGTCCACACTGAATGGTGTGGCTCTGAGTTAGAATCCTAGCTTATACTAGATGGGTTAATATTGGTTCTCGTATGCCCTTCTTTATTCTTCTGATGCATCTTGACATAGACATCTCTTTCCTCGTTACTCCACTTCACGACGATATTAATAGAATTCCTCAGATGTTTTCATGGTTTAGTAAAACTAATGGTTTAGCAAAATTGTTTTTCTTTTAATTTAGCACCAGTGTGGCTTAAGTTTTTGGCTCATTTAAGCAGTTATTTCATGACAGTTTTAGGTAAAAAGAAAAGCAATGAAGACATTGATGACTATATTTAAAAACGAAATTTAGATAAGTATTTTTTGGTAACTGTAAGAGTTGTTCCCATATGACTCAGTATTATGGTTTTCCGGCTCATTCATTTGTAGATGGTTTCCCTTCCTCTTCACTTCACGAGTTAAACTCACCCAGGCAAGCCCATGTACATGCCTAATGTGCTGTGGTGTCTAATATGTAAACTGACTCCTGTAAGGCCCACAAGGCGGCTTGTCATACAAATAGTGCGGTTCTCTAGATTAGAATCCGTTTGTTATTATTGAGGTTTGTGTTTGAAGACCTTGGGGTGCTCCCTGTGAACACATGATAAATTGTTTTTTAATGAGACAATGAACTGTCTTCAAATTCTCAACTCTCTTTTGGCATGCTCAGCTAAATTATATGCATCACAGTTTCTTGCTGTGGTTTTTAGCTTTCCTTTTTCATAATGAATGGCAGAATGCCTCTCTAATTCTGCTTTGAAAACTTTTTTTTTTTCACTATGGGAAATTTAAGTACATCTAGTAATAGGCAAAACCTCATATGTTCGTTCCTCAAGGTTAACAAAGATCTGTTCAAAGCCCATCTTTTGTTTAATCAATACACCACCCACTCTCCCTGGCTTTTACTGCTTAAAAGCAAATCCTAGACATCATATCAGTTCATCTGTAAATATTTTAGCATGTGTCTCTCACAGATAATTCTGCACATGTGTGTGTGGAATCCTTGAGAAGTCATGGTGATTTAACGGGAGGCTTTTTATTTATTTTCAAGATTTTTTTTTTTAAGAACTAGAGCCAAATATTGATTTAAAAAAACACTCCCCTAGTGGACATTAAATGCCTCTGCTGAAAAAAAAAATCTGTGGAATGAGTTAAAACCTAAAATTAAATCGACACCTCTGCTCAGCACAACGTACCAAAAATTAAAACCAGAAGCGGTGCTCTTCCTTTTACAGTTAAAAATAATAAAAATTTGTGCTTTTCTTTCTTTGGTGGGCCTGGAATAAACACTAAATTTAAATTTAGTATTTCTAAATTTAGTAGGTTTAGCCCCAGGAAGGGTGGCACCCACTGAAATTTCATTACCGGGGAGGCTGAGGCATGAGGCTTGTGAACTAATGGTCCACCTTGGCTACAGATTTGTATCTCAATTAAAATAACAAAATAATAAATAGTAAATAAATAAATAAATAAAGTAAATAAATAAATAAATTAGTAAATAAATAAATAAAGTAGCTTTAGGTTCTTAAGTGACCATGGCAGTGGTTTTGTATTACTGAGGAGCTGGGCATTTCCCCATTTTTCATTTGTATATGTTAATGTTTGGCATGGGGGGAGGGGAAGAAAGAACATTCTAGATCTGGTTTTGGGTTGATACTGAGAAAGTTAAGTCATTGTACTGAGTGAATTCATTCTCTGCTGTGCTAGTGATCTTTCTCTTGGTTGTGATAAGAGCTTATTTTGGTTTGTTGATTGAAAAGGGAGATGCCCAGGAAGGAGTACTTTCTGTCACAGCAGGGAAGGCATGGCTGAAGGAGAATGAAGGAGCCAGTCAGTCCCATTTCTTCTGCACTCAGGCAGATTGTAAGCAGGATCTGGTTTTTAAACCTCAAGCTCCTCCTCTCATTGATTCTCTTCCTCTAGCTAGACTTCACCTCCTAAAGGTTCCAGAACTTTCTAGAACAGTTCCACTAGCCAGGAGCAATGTGCTCAAACACAGGAGCCAGTGGAGGATGCTTCCATTCAAACTGCAACAGGAGCTAAAGCCGAGATTACTTGTTCTAGCCCCTCTCCCAGAGCAGTGGTTCTCAGCCTTCCTAATACTGCAGCCCTTTAAATACAGTTCTCCATATTGTGGTGACCACCATAAAATTATTTCATCGCCGCCGTATTTTGCTACTGTTATGAATTGCAATGTAAACACCTGATATGCAGGATGTCTGATATGCGAAATGCTGCCTTAGAGAAATCTCATGGAGTCCAAGACTACTGTCTGTTCATCTGTCAGCACTATGGACAGGGGTTGATTCTGTATCAGAGAAGTGTGGACCTCTCTGCTTGTGGAGTGTGGTCTCAGTAACTGGGAACTTTGCTTATCAACTAGAATGAACTTTAAATCAGGTCAGTGCGTGCATGACCTTTAGAGTCTTTGTGTCCTAGAGAATTTCTGCAGTTCTGTCCCTAATACTTTTCTTGTTAACTGCCTCCCTTTCCCTGTCAACAGCCTGGACATATACAAGTAAATATGTCTGCACACCTATAAGTGCACACACGCACATGCACATGCATACATGCATGCACATGCATACATACATACACACATGACATACTCGCACATGCACACACATGCACACATGCACACACGTACTCCCCCAATGATGTTTTCCAACAAGATCCATATGCTATCAAAAAAGGATGGAGTACCAGTGGGTGGGGGACACCAAACGCTGACTCCCCAAATCTCTGCACGTGGGAAACTTCATCCTCTTTCTTTTCCTCTTTTG
This sequence comes from Arvicanthis niloticus, assembly GCF_011762505.2. Taxonomy (NCBI): domain Eukaryota; kingdom Metazoa; phylum Chordata; class Mammalia; order Rodentia; family Muridae; genus Arvicanthis; species Arvicanthis niloticus. Next base: position 56,908,491 of record NC_047665.1, on the reverse strand, counting down.
AGAAAATACCAGAGTTTCACAAACTAAAATGACTTTTCTACTCAGATAGTTGATACGTATAAGGTAAAGGGTTAAATTCAGGGACATAATTAGGTATTTCTACTTAAAGATATTGCTTTTCAGTATTACTGTTCTGATCAGCTTTCATCTCGGTTTCTTGTGCAAATGGACAGTACAATATTTTTTCCTATTATTTTGTACATCAGCAGACACATGGTTAGACAGTATTGATGATTAATTAATTGCATTGGTTGAGGAACAGTGGAGGCAGAGAAGGGTCTTAGCAGGTGCAAGATTTATTAGATAGCACTCGCAACGACATTTTTATTTCTCACAGTTACATGCTTTATGGTAAAGATTTGGTAGGCTAATTGTATCAGAAGATGGTGGTGCGGGAACAGAAGGGGAGAGATGGAGTATGAAGTGTGTTAGCTAACCTCGACAGAGGGCTTCTCGCTTCTGTCCCTGCTAATTTGTGGCTAGCACAGTATCCCCTAGGATCCTGACTACTGACCTCCTGAGTAACATGTGGAGGTCACACTTAAATGTGAGTGGGTGGCTTAAGTCTGCAGGACCCCGTCTGCAGCCTTCCCTCAGTTTCTTTTCTTCTACTATACAGAACTAAGAGAATAAACTAGCATTTGATTTTTGTGTTTGTTCCTTCTAGAGTTCCTAGAACTATTTCTAAAAACTCTGGGAGATTAAAAAAATATTTTTTTATTTAATTGCAATTAAAATTTCTTTGATGTGGATGAGCGTTTGTCTGCTCTTACGTGTGTGCACGACTACTACGACAGCAGGTGCTACTCTGGCTGGAGGAGGCCAGAAGCATTTGAGCGCTTGGAATTGGAGTACAGACTGTTATGAAGCACCATGTGGGTGTGTAAGTTGTCCGAATCCCTGAAAAAACTCACCAGAGTTTGGATGGGACTTTTATAAAATTGAGGAACTGAGGGCTGGAGAGTGGCTCAGTGGTTAAGAGCACTCACTGCTCTTCTGGAGGTCCCGAGTTCAATTCCCAGCAACCACATGGTGGCTCACAACCATCTGTAATGGGATCTAATGCCCTCTTTTGGTGTGTCTGAAGACAGCTACAAACTTTATACTCAAACGCATAAAATAAATAAATTTTTTAAAGACTGAGGAACTGAAATAATTAGAGATTGAACTCAGCTTCCTGATTTTCTAGAAAAGACATCTTTGCGCATGTCAGTGATTTTATTATGGCGGCCTGAGTCTCAGCCTTGAATCCCTGAAGCCTGACTTCAGTTCACAGCTGTGTTTGGAGCAGAATAGATAGAGCTACAAAACATTGGAGATAGGGTCTTATGATTCTTTTAAGAACCATGCAAATGTGTATTATAGGTTTAGGAGGACGAGAGCCATGTCCCACAGGCCAGCTTCCGGGTATTCTTACTGGGTACCCCTGTCACATTCCAGATGGTTTTACTTCAAATCACTGTTCTGCTGCTCGTAAGTGCTTTACAGAAATGTTAGCGTACCTTCTTCTTTTAAAGGGGGAGGTGGCTATTTTCATTTCAAAGAAGAGGCTCTTTCCCACCCCACAAGAAGGATTGCTAATTTGTTTTATATTAAGAGTAATCCTGTAATGAAACCTGTCACATTGTTAATTAAAAAGATCACATCGCAGGTCCCGAGAGATCAGGTGTTGTGAACCTCAGCAGAAGACTGCTGCTTAGGGCAGTGTACTGACCCACCCAGGAGAGGGAGGAGATGCTCTGCCGGTCCATTTTGTTTCCAAGAGGGGCGGCTGACTTACGATAATCCTGGCATTTGCCTTTATGATGGTTATCTTCGTTGTCAGCTTGAAGGGATTTAGATTCTCCTGGGAGTCACAGCTCTGGCATGGCCTGTGAGGGTATAACTGACCTAAATATGAGTGGCACCGTGCCCTGAGAAGGGACACCAGACTGAAAATAAGGGGAAAGGAGAAGGCGACTGAGTCCCAGCATCCCTGCTTGCTGACTCTGGATGCAAAATGCTCAGGGACCTCACGCTCCTGGCTCCAGGCCTCTCTGCCGCGACAGACAGTACCTTCAGATTGTGAACCCAAAGTAGCCCTTCTATCTGTAAATTGCTTTATTAGTTATTTTTGTCACAGAAGAGAAAAGTAACACACATAGAATCAGTGTTGTAAGAATCACATTCGGAATTGCCGGGTAGAAGATGTGCACTTTGTGATCCAAGGAGCCCACACATTGAAAGCTCTGCTTCAGCGAAAAGGCAGACCTGTGTTCTCTCTCCCTCTTTGAACAGATGTTACTTAATGCCCTGAAGTGTTACCAGTGGTCAACACGCGTGACTTCTTTATAACTCTTGATCTTATACCCTACAGAGAGTGACATACTCCTTTGATAAGAAAATACTTGAGTAATTCTCTTGGGAAAAGAAAAGAGAAAAGAACAGTACAGACAAAAGGTTTGCAAATATAAGCTCCTCCAGTGACTTGAAGTCCTGATTCCACTCTGATTTTCTCTGGGTGTGTGCCAGAGGCAGAGGACAAGCGTCTGCAGCTCCTGTCTCACTGGCTTGTTTCATTCATACTGTGGATCCAGACATTGGAGAATTGCTCATAAAAGGACTCCAAGTCCTTCGAGGAAGCACCAGATAAAAAACAGTCATTAATTAATTTTTAAGAGTCAGCAGCTGCACACTTGGGCATCTGGTTTGATAGGAAAGGAAAACAAATCTCTTGGTTTTAAATTGCCTTGTGTGTATGACAGCATATTAAAGTAATGAGAGCAATTCATCTTGCCACAGTGGCTTGTCTAGCTTTGCCTTCCCCGACACAGCATGCGTGTATACTGTCTGTTAGTATACGTGTGTCTACATGTGTGTCCAGTGCACATGCACACATACGTATATGGATGTGGAAGCCAGAGGTCAGTTAATACCAGGTGTCTTCTTCCATTACTCTCCATGCTGTATTTTAGAGCAAAGCCTCTCAGTGAACTTGCTCATTCTGGCTCAGGGAGCTCCCAGCCTTGCCTCTGTGATCCCTGGTCTTCGCCTTCCTAATTCTGGGATTGTAGATGAGCCACCCGACTTACCCAGTTACTCCATGGGTGCTGGGGACCTGAATTCTGCTCCTTATCCATTTGTGGCAAGCTCTTTAACCACTTCCTAAGATCTTCTCTGTCTCCCTTTCTGTCCCTTCCTCTCTGCCAGTTTCATTCCTATGCTTTATGTACTATTAAAAGATAGAACAACGATGTCAAGACAAACAAACCATGAAGTAAGTTATCACAAGCGGATAGTTGAGACTTTACCAATTGCTTAAGATACCCAGACTCCAAGCTGCCTTCCTGCAGCATGCTTGCTGCCCCAAAGGTTTATGTCAAGTAAAGAAGATACTCCTTGGTGTGCCGCCTAGATGGTTCTAAATGCAGCCAGGTTGACAATGAAGATTAACCATCAAATGTCCAAAATGACTTCTTCAGGGAAACCCCAGAGAAACCTTAATTTCTAGGCAGAGAGCTACTTCAACCTTTCCCCTGTTCTCACCAGGGATTTAATGCCCAACCTCGCTAATCGAACAGAAAATGAAGGCTAATAGTTAATGTCATTTTATACATTAAATAAAACAAATTTCCATGGAGATCTGACTCTAAACTTTTACACTGATTCTGCTGAGAGGGTCAAGAGGGCCATGCATTTATGATGCTGCAGATATATTTTGATTTTTGTTTTTAATGGTAGATCTGGTAGCTATACCAATAATGTTTTATTTAAACAGTCTACTGATATTTGGTGTGGGCAGCTCTATGCCAAGACACCCTGTGTCCAGGTCTATTGAGGTTCAGTTATCTGATGATCACTCTCCTTTCCTAATGCTCAGGGTGATATCATCTTTCCTATTTTGCTGCTTTTCAAAAAAAAAAAAAAAAAAAATTATGTGTACAGTGTTTTGCCTGCATGCCAGAAGAGGGCACCAGATCTCATTATAGATGGTTATGAGCCACCCTGTGGTTGATGGGAATTGAACTCAGGGCCTCTGGAAGAACAGTGTTCTTATCCTCTGAGCCATTTCTCTAGCCCCTATTTTGTTGCTTTTACAAAATAAACATTTTAGGATATAATGACCGAATTCCATAACTCACTCTGGATTGTGATCCACAGTTTTGAAAAGAAAGGCTCAGGCGAGGAATTTGCCCTTCCTCTTAGGCAAAGTTCTCTAGGAACATTAAAGCAAATTCTTTGCAGGAGCCCTCTGGTGGTTTGAATGAGATGTCTCCCATAGTCTCAGGCATTTTAATGCTTGTTTGTAGCCAGACGTTTGGCTGCGTTATGGGGTCCTATTCTACAACTTTTCTCTACTCTTATCTTTTCCAACTGCCAACATTAGGTAGGAGAAAAGGAAGGCTAGAGAGGAAAGGGGGGGGGGTTGGTAACCTTAGACTCCTTCCTGTTGATTAGGGGAGTCAAGTTTTTGGTCAATATTGATCTTTGTCTTAAGGATATCTCCAACCAGCCGCAGGAGGAGCAGCAGTGGCCACAGCCCTCTCAGGGCCCTAGCATTTTTATACACTCTCAGGAGTCCCTAGAATTTCAAACGACTTACACTTGCCAAAACTATCGGCTTCTGGCAAAATCATGACCTTGCCAGTGCTTGAGCCAAATCATAGTCTGCTGTTGTGGACAGTCTGAAGCAACCTCATATCCAGCCCCTGGGATTGAAGCAAAAGCATATATTACTGTAACATTCCTATGTTTTTAAAGAAACCAAAATTCTTACTATGTGGTCCCCAGTTGCTGGTGCTGTTTGGGTGGGAATAGGAGGTGTGGCCTTGTTAGAGGAAGTATGCCACTGGGGTTGACCTTTGAGCTTTTAAAAAAACACTCTCAGTTTGCTGTCTGCCTGCTTGAGGTCCAAGATGTGAACTCTCAGCCATTTCCCCAGCTGCTGTGCTGTCCCCACTACCCCTTCTTTGCCATCCTGTAAACAGGATAGAGTGTGGGCTTGCATGGGAAGGTAGATGGGGGAATCTCTGGAGCTTACTGGCCAGCCAGAACCAGTGAGCTCCAGGTTCAGCGAGAGAAGTTAAGGTGGAGTTCAGTTGAGGAAGATGTGTGATGTTGACCTCTGGCTGACGCAACCATGGACCCACACATGCAGGTGCACCCGCATAAACACATCTGCATAAAGCACATCCACAGATACCTGCAGATTTTTGACTAGTGTTTCTGTTATGATAGACAAAGTAGTACACGACCCAAAACTCCTTCAAATAAGGACTATGGGTAGGTTGAAATATACTTTGGAAAAGCAGGCAGAGCACGCTGCATTAGCAATGGAGAATTAGTAAGCATGGGAGTTCTTTGGTCATACCAGACATAGCAAAACAATGATAAACAGCCAGAAAACCAAGCATTTAGCTACTGTGTTTGTACTTGATTTCTTTTTAAATCTTGACACCGCTACAGCCACTGTCTGGGATTAAGGAAATCTCTGTTTAGTTATCATTTTCAATTTGGTGAATAGTAGAGGACTTGGAATTAAGAGATGCTTTTATTTAAAATGAATATGTTAGTGTCATAGGGGCGTTAATGTTGGGTTGACTCTTTCATCTCATCTTGGGCTGAGAGGATAAGCCACAGTGGCTTCCTATAGTGCCCCAAAGGGCTGTTGCTATGGGATTATTGTGAGCTTCCCCTCTGAGTAGGCAGGGAATTGAAGTTTTCTGGGGGGAGAAAAAAGCCTAGTTCTGGAGGACCTGGATCCTGCCCAGGTTTGTATGCCTGGATCTGGTGGAGAGGACAGGGCAGAGATTTGGAAAGGGTCCTTCTTCATCTTATACACAGGGATGGGCTCTGTGGCACTTGATAGATGCCAGACTTATTAGAGAAACAAATACATGCATCGCCGTGTTCAGGGAATTTGTTGGCTTGTACATGTTTGTGGGTGGCGTGACTGTCTGTGGAGTTGTCATGTTTCTTGATAGCCTGTATACTTAGGATGTGGCCATATGACATCAAGAAATTTCTGTGAGTTTGAGGTCAGCCTGGTCTACATAAGATATAAGATACATAATAGACAGACCCTGAATCCCCCCCCAAAAAAACCCTAATATTCCTGGGTACTTCAAACAGTATCAGCTTTTTAAAGAGGAGTTGATTATGCATTGATTAGGAGTTGATTAGGTGGGGCATGTGACCTAGACCCTGACAAGTGACTTATCCTCAGCTGGCAGGCAAAGGTAAACTCACTTATTGCGTGATATCAGGCACTGTGCTAGCTGTCTTTATGGTTCGTTTAGTTATCAACATGTTATCACCATTTGTGTTTTGCATGAAAAGAATAGAACATTGCAGACACTTGAGGGCCTGGCTTGGGACGAGTGCGTCCAGGGGTCCTTGTGGATTGCGGTAGCACTGAGCTGATGATGGGTTAACTCTTTGTGATGGCCTTGGACTCACGCCTTTGCTCTGTGGATGCCAGTCTCAGTCCATGACTTACGTCTGGGTTCGTTCTCCAGCATATATCTTAGGCTGCCTCTGGTCCTCTGTTGAGTTCTTCCCTAGGCTTCCTGGTTTGGGGCTGTAGGCTGTGTCATCTGCTCATCCCTACCTGATTTTCTCCCAGGAGCCTTTGGCTGAGCTTGCCTCTCTTCTGGTCCACATTTAAGTTATCTTCCTGAGCCTCTTCCACTGCCCTTTCCCAGCCAGAAGCATTACTATTTTCTTTGCCAATCTGATAAAAATCCAACAGCCCCATTCACTAATTAGAACGCTGTGTAAACACAAGTCTTGCTGAGGGAGGTCAAGCATTTGTCCCCTGTGAAGCGTTTTACCATCTGTTTTCAGTGTGTTCCTCTGTGTGTGTCTTCTGCTATGATCAAGTAGGCCAAACTCAGCTTCCCATTTCCCCCAAACTGGGAAATAGTTCCAGTTTTCCTCGTGTGTTCATTGTCCAGACACATGTCCCGACCTCAATGTCTATACCTGAATGTCTAAGTAGCAGCAGCTGCTTATTTAGGGCTTCCTGTTAGGTTTGTCATTGTTCTAAGTGTGTGTGTGTGTGTGTGTGTGTGTGTGTGTGTGTGTGTGTGTGTATGTGTGTGTATGAGGAGGGCATGGGCATGGGTGTATGTATGGGTGCATGGTCCTTTGAGTGCACATGTATGTGTGCATGTGGAGGCCAGAGTCAAGCTTGGATATTATTCTTCAGGAGGCATTTCCTTTTTTTTTTTTTTTTTTTTTTTTTTTTTTTTTTTTTTTTTTTTTTTTTTTTTTTTTGAGACAAGGCTTTGTTAGCCTGGTACGCCCTGACTCAGCTAGGCTGGCTGCCAGGCAAGTTCTCAGACAGGCGCACCTGCCTTTCTTTCCTAGGTTTTAAGATTAGAAGTGCATGCTACTTTGCCTGGCTTTTTCACATGAGTTCTGGAGATCAAACTCAGAACCTCATACTTTCAGGGCAAGCACTTTAAGACTAAACTGTCTTCCATGATGTATTCATCATGTTGAACCTACAGGTGGAGGGAACTGTACTGTCCCTGTTTACAGAAGAGGAACAGGAATGCCAAGTGCTTTGTGAAGATCACACAGATATTAAGCCTGTAGCTTAGATTTAAACTGATTTGGAAAAATTTTTGACATAAATTCAAGCCAGTGTTTTCTGGTGAACCAGATCAGTTAGAATGAAGACATACAAAGAGACATCTTTTAAACAATGGTCTCCTGATTACAGAGACCACACCAGCTACTTTTGTATTTTTGGGGACTGAAATCACATTAACATTAACTTAAAGGGTTATTTTGGTTCACACTTTGAGAAGTTTTGACTTCTAAGTTTCTAAGTCTTCTTCTTTTGGGAAGTGACTCTGATGGTGGGGCCAGGTGGCAGAGTTTTTCAAATTCTGGTGGACCAGGGAACAGAGAAGGGACTCTAGCCAGGAGGCAGATAACTGAAACCTGTCTTTAGTGACACACTGCTGCCAGCTAGGCAGCAAGTGCTAAAGAAGCCACCGCCTCCTCTTGTCCCCCCACTAGACTGACAAAACATCCCAAACCTGAACCTATGCAGTGCATTCCAGATTTCTACCCAAATCTATGGTCCAAACGACGGTGGCAAGGTAGAGAGATTCAGGAGAGCTAATGGCGGGATTTCTAGACAGTCCAACCTAGCTAAGAATCAGAAGAACCAACAGTGCCATTCCAGGATGAATACATCGGTTTCTTTGGAAGGCAGGGAAAAAGCCCAGGTTCTAGATGGAAGGCAGAGATCAGGAGGGAGTCTTTACTCACTCATGTCTACAGCAGACTGTAGGAGCCTGCCCCCATTGCAAAGACAATCTGCCTTATTGGCTCAACCGCTTCATTTCGTAATCTTATTCATACATACCCAGAATAATGTTTGAAGAAGGATATGGACACCATAGCCAATTGACACATGAATAACTACCACAGTGGATCCTACTATCTCATGGTGTGTGTGTGTGTGTGTGTGTGTGTGTGTGTGTGTACGTACATGCACGTGCACACTGATGAATGGAATTCGGTGTTCTGTGCCCTTTGCAGTTATAATGTCCTTGTCCTTTTGAATAGCCATGTGTAACAATCTCAGAGAGTGAGCTTGAGTTCCAAGTCCTAGAAATCTTGCACTCACTTAGAAGTAGAACAGTGCCTGTTCCTGAGAGGATCTTGGGTTTTGTTTGCATAGTTGCCTTGAGCGTCATCGCTGTGGCTTTGACATAACCAATCACAAAATCATGGACTTGTTGCTGGAAATGTCTTTTCTGTAAGCGATAATGGGCAGGCGCGTCATTTTGCTACTGGGAAAAGAGAAACCGGCTGAAGCTGTTCGGTATTGCATGCTGATCAGTGCCGTGCCTCCCAGTGAAGACACATCGCTCTTTTCTCCCGAAAATAAAGAGTAGTTAGGAAGCAATTCTAAAACTTAAAGAGACAGCGATTCTATTTCAGGCTTTGATTAAATGTTCTGTCTTGCGTTTTTCAGTCTGGATTAATCTCAATGTTGTTTGGCTCGGTTTCCTATGATTTTTGCGTGTGTGTATGCATATGTATGCAGGTGCACATGCATGTTCGGAAGAGGTCAGGCTCTGATGATAGATGTCATTGTCAGTTGCTTTGCACATTAAGTTTTAATTAAGTGTCCCTCACTGTCTTAAGCTTTGGCTAGGCTGGCTGACCAGCAAGTTCTGGTGCTCAACCTGTTGCCACGCTCGCAATACCAGGTGAGCTACATGTTACCACGGCCAGCTTTTTACATAGCTGTTGGGAATCAGAACTCAGGGGCTCAAGCATGCCCAGCAGCTTCCCTCCTGGTTGAGCGTCCCCAGCTCCAATGTCACATCATCAAAAACCGGCAAAAGTAATCAAAGTGAACATATCAGGTGAATAAATGCGGTAAAAAGGAACACTTCTTTTCCTTATTTTCCCTCGAACTCACTTAGAAATAATTGATATGCGTTTGAGGGATATTATCCGGTTCTATGGAGAGATACTTCCTCATGAAAATGTCTTACATCAGACATTTAACTGAGGAGAGAAGGGTCTTGAGTTCTGTGATGTCATCAGATAACACCGAGCACTCGGTCGGTCGGGTTGCCCTTCATTGCCTGGCTGATTTAGTCCTCTGTGGGTGTTTGCCTCTCCTGTGTTGCCAAGCACAGCTTACAGTGTGAATGTGCTGTACTTTGCAGTTCACTCTCATGATGATCAGCAGACATATGGGTTGTTCTGGGCTTGGCTCCTGAGCTTGGGGAATAACTGCTTCAAGGGCAAGTCTTTCAAGCCGACTGACTGGCTTCCTAATCCATTTGGGAACAGAATTCAGCATATTGTGTAGTGTTGTCCTCAGGGGAAGCTGGGAGGCTTCATGTTGATGTGCTTCCATCATTCGATGTCGCCAAACATGGGAGCATCATCAACTCTCTGCCAATGTTTCCTTTCTGTCTTGTGAAATTAAGTTATATAGTATAACCACCTGGTCAGCACTTGACAACTCAGTTTTAGGGTTTTATGATTAACTCTATCTTCAGGTTTTATAACTTCCTATCCAGAAAGAATCAGCAATACCATTTTAATACATAGAACCCTTTCTGAAGGCTGCCATAGCTGCCAAGAGACAATCATTAAGAGGAGGCTGGGTGGCCCAGAGCAGTTCCACTTGGCTAATCTGATAATTATCGGTGGATATTTATATAAGGATGTATAACTGAAGCCCCAGGGATGATTGAACAGGAGGTTCTTTTTGGCATAGTGCCTAGAATGTGGGATCTAAGGCAAAACTTTTAGGTGTTCCCCATTCAGCGTTTCTTTAACTAACCTCTTTCACACTGGGCTTGAACATCTCTCTGTGACTCTGCTGTCCTTATTTGTATCTGGTAATGAGGTAGAATATGCTCTCTCAGGCTCCCTAAGTCTCAGCCTTTCAGAACCAGACTTACGTCATTATGCATGCAATGTTGAAGATGGTCCGATTTTGTAAGTAATCTTTAAAAAAAATTATTCTGGGCCAGGGAAATGAAAAGAATTAAAAAAAAAAAACCTATTGATTTCTGCAGTAGAAGGAAATAATTTGAATGAGTTACAAATGATCTCTGCAGGCACCACCGTGCCAGCCCCTTTCTTGGACTGTCCTCTTGTCGTAGCATGGAAATAAATCCAGTTTTTAAAAGAGGCATTAAAAAGTGCTGTGACAAGTGTAGTTACAGCAGATAGATTTAGCTTGTGTATTTTATCTGCATAATCTGATTGTAATTTATATGTCTTCAGCCCAGATAAAGCAAAGCCATTTCTTATTACCAAATTCTTCTCTTTGTCAACATGATGGGAACGGGATATTGACTTTAACTGAAGGCTGGTGATTAATCATAGCAGCTTGCAGGGAGATCATTTATTGCTTTGTGTAGCTGAGTGACTGCTGGTGGAGCTGGGAGTCAATCACGATAAACCCAAGCGGGTTAGTTGTTCTTGGCTGACAACGGATGACGTGATGGATTTATTAGCCATATTCTCGATTAAAGATCTCTTTACATTCTTAGCCAGGCAGATAGCAAAGAGAAAAATAACAAGCCACCATCAATGGAAGAATCTGCTTGTTTGCAAAGTAGAGTTGAGCCAAATGACTGTCACAGGAGAAGATGAATTAGGATGATAGAACCACTGGCGCTACTCAACTCATGGTTCCTTTTGTCAAGTTCAAAATGGCATTTGTGTTCATGGTTGGGCATTGGCTAGACTAGGAAGAAAAAGTCATCATATAAAGTTATACAGGTGCCACGAGAGCTTATTTCTAATTTATTGTTAAATATTATTGCCCTGACACAATTTGTAACTCAGGCTGTCTCACCTCTTCATGTACCTGGCTGTATTTTCCTTTGTAGAGCTTGTAGATATTCAGGAACTGTATAACTGCTTAATGCTAACTAAGGTTGCTTAGTAAAAGAAGATTCTAGGGGCAGGTAAGCTGGCTCAGTAGGCAAAATACTTGCAGTAGAACCCCGAACAACCTGAGTTATAGCCCTGGTACCCACATATAGGAAGAAGAAGAGAACCAACTGTATAAAGTTGTCCTCTGATGTTGACATGTGCACTGTGACACCCACTCACCAATACATGTCTGGTACATACATGATAATACTAGTAAATAAAACCGGAAAAAAAATAGAAAATGATAGGGAAGATCCACTCAGGGAAGAGAGTAGCTCAGCAAGGATTATCCAAATCAAAAGGTGATGAGTCCAGGAGTTATCCTGTCTTTTTTTCAGTTCATTCTTGACTCCTCTTTTTTTTTTTTTTTTTTTTTTTTTTTTTTTTTTTTTTTTTTTTTTTTTTTTTTTTTTTTTATTGAAGATTGAAGTGGCCCACCTACTTTATTGAAATGTCTAGAGTACTACATAGTATGTTAGTCAATAGCTTACTGCCTCTTTTGTTGCTTGGGGAGTCTAGTACAGTGACAATGTTCTCTGGAGTCAGAAGTGCATGTGTATGGGCACTCAATCACACAAGATGGGCAAGTGTTGGAAGCGTCTGTTTGTGCTTGCAAGTGCTCAGCTCCTGCCATTTCTCCAGTCTTTGCATCTTCTTTTACCTTATCTGTTCTGGGCTATGATTTGTGCTGGTTGGAGAGGCATTTCTTTTGTGTGTGTACATGGTATATATGTGTATACACGTACATAGATGTATATGCAGGTGCAAGTGCAAATGTGTGTGCTAAGGATATGTGGAACTGATGTCTGTTATTGTCTTCACAGCTCTTTACCACTTTGTGTTTTGAGACATGGTCTCTCTCTGAATCCGAAGTTCATGGGTTTAGCTAAATTGACTGGTCTGCAAGACCCCAGGGATTCTCCTTCACACGCTCCTCCATTTTGGGATTACAGATGGGTGTCTCTGTTCCAGGATTTTTCTATTAGTTCTGTAATTTGAAAGCAGGCCTTCTTGCTTGTGGGGCAAACTTTTACTAACTGAGCTTTCTCCCCAACCCTGGAGAGGCATTTCTAAGGCTTTAATAAAGTTGTGCTATTTGGCTGGAGAGCAGTCAGACCATTATGTTAATATATATGTTTGAAGCTATTTCCCAAGTGCTCCGTCTGAACCATTGGTTTCCAATTGGGGAAGATTTGCCACCGAGTTACCTTTGAAATTTTCTGGGAATGATTTATGTTGTCACAACAGGAGGAGGTATTCCAGGCATTAATGGGAGAGTCTCAGGATACTGCTGAGTGTATGCAGCACATAGGACAGCTTCCTGCCTACAACAAAAGAATCATCTGGCCCCAAATAACAGTAGTGTTAGCTTGAGACACTGGCCTTAGTTGTAGACATCTCTGGATTTGGTTGCTAAGAGATTATGATTCTTGGACAAGTGGATATTAGGTTGTACTTAGAATGTCTAGATAGGGACCAATTATATTCTTTTATTTTTGTTTTGGTCTTTTAAAGCTCAAATTGCCCCATCTTCCCTTGGCTGAAGGAATAATAGTTGCAAAGTGATTAGGAGATGTGTTCCTCTTCCCTCATCTGGCGTGAATTGTTTGCTGCACAGAAGCTGATGAATTGCTGCTTCTGTGGCTGACTTGAGAGTTTTTGTTAACTGCATCTGGTCTTAGTGTTAACGAGAAGAAAAGTGTCAGTTAATATCTGTTACATTTCATTGCTGAGAACTAATTGTTAGTGGGAAAGCCTCTTTCTGGTCTGTAATTGATAGAAGGAAGCTCAGGGAACCTGTCCAGGCTCTGATTACAGCTGGCCTTTTCTAACGGGCCACATGTGTTGATGCACATGAATTCTGTTCATATGATCAAGCAGGCAGAACTTACAGTTTGTGTTCAACGTGACTGAATGGCAGCAGCAGAGCGCGTGTTCCTTTACGCATTCTAGGCCTTTCGTGAGCCATACCCTGTACTTCCTGATGCCCTATGGCCGAACTTTTGCTTTGTTTTAAGGGTCATAGAGGACAGGACCTTAGGGATTTACTCATTTGAGATTTCCTGTTTACTTATTGAGAGAGAAAAGAAAGAGATAGAGTCCAGGGCCAGGGATATAGCTCAGTTGGTAGAGTTCTTTTCTATGTAGGACATAGGAAGCCTTGGGTTCTACCCTGAGCTGAGATGCATAGGCCTGAGATGAGAACACATACCGTGGACAGGGCATGGTAGCAGGAGAGTGAGAAGTCAAAGGCAGTTCTTGGCTGCATAAAGAAGGCAAAGCCAGCCTACATGAGCCTGTCTCCAAAGATGAAATAAAATAAAACAAAATAAAATAAAAAGTACAAAAAGACCTATTATACTCGAATATAGTCCTTCTCCGTATTACTGATTGCATAACCTTTTCATCTCTGACCAAATGTCTGACAAAAGTGATTTGAAAAGGAAGGTTTAGTTTGGCTTGTGGTTTGAGGAGGAACAGTCCTGCACAGTGAGAAGGCCTGGAGGTGTGGGAGTAGTGGCTACAGGAGAGTGGCCTTGTTTGTCCACGTCTGGTGGATCAGGCAGCAGGGAGAGGCAATGCATTCAGCTTGCTATCTCCTTTCCTTCCTTTGTGACCTCCAAGGCCCCCCACCGAGGGCTGTGGGATGATGTCACCTAAATTCAGGGTGAATCTTTGCCCTTCAGTTAACACCCAGAGGTGTACCTCAATCTCCTAGTGTGGCTGTCCTGGCAGAAAAGAAGCCACTCTAAAGAGGCATCTGAGGCTCTCAACAATGAGCCCCTGAGGAGTGAGAGCTTTCTTAGGACTCTATGCTGGGAGAAGCAAAGAATAAAGCCTGATGCCAACTAAGAGGAGGTGCTTGTCTGTACACACTCACACACACACAGAGACACAGACGCACACACACAGACACACAAATGCACGCGTGCACACAAATACATGCATGTGTGCACATGTGCGTACACACATGCATGCACATTCACAGACATACACACACATACATACACACACATGAATGTATGCACACAGACACAAATGCATGCACACACATACACACACAGATGCAAACACACCCACACAGCTTTAAATTCAAATTTACGAGCTTATGAACTCTATGAAGCTTGTCACTGATGGCAAGTTAACAACATTTACTTTAGACTAGGATATGATAACCTGGTAAAACAGGCTTTAGAAACTGATTGTTTGGGATTAAAGAATTGGCCTGGCTGTTAGATGTTTAGTTAGGCAGAGTCCTGTAAGTTTAAATGTACTAGTTCAAGAGTTGAAGAACCTGAGGCAGTTTATAGAATCTTATGTGAAAGGTGTGCCTTGGTTCCCGTGTGTCTCTGAGGTACTCAGAGCACGAGAGAAGGTCATCATGCTTAGGGTTGAGATTGTCACTCTTGGCAGAGGCTGGATAAGCAGATCGTGCTGGTTTCTTTTTTTCCAGGAATACAATAGGAAGATAAAGACCATTACTGTATCTGTGAGATACTGGGCCTTTCCAGGTTGTGCAGAATTCTAATTATTCTCAAAAAACCCCTACTACTCACCGTTTAAAGGAAAAAGTAGGTTCATTGTGAGCAATGGGTTCTAGGCTGGATTTTGTGCCTCAGGGCACCAACAGTAACTCAGGGCCACATCTGCCTACCTCAGTTGAGGTGGGGGTGGCCCTGGGGCAGAAGTTCATTGTGGATCGGCCCATAGAGGACAGAGTACAGGGGTAAATGGTGATGGATGTGAATGTCTGTGGTGTGTGGTGTGATGTGATGTGATGTGATGTGATGTGATGTGATGTGATGTGATGTGTGTGTATTAGGAGAACATTGGAAAGTATTTGAATGGGAGCTCCTTTTGTCCAGCGAAGAAAGCAACTTTGCCAAAAGAAGTTTGTCAAATATGAAGAAGAGAAAGAAACCTAGGAGAATAAAATCTTTAACAAGCCAAATGTCCTTTTCCATTAAACTCAGAGCCCTGGACTTGTGTGATATGTCAATTCCTTCTCAACAGTTTCTCTGCCTGGAGAATGAATAAAAGAGCTATAGGAAAATTTTTCTAATGGAGATGGGGGATCTCTATGGGAGTGTATTCTAAGAGCGAGGTATTGACAGCTAGGAAAGAACTAGAGAGAATAGACAAAGGTGACAGGAATTCCCTATTTCCATATGGATGAAAGAAAATCTCCAAAGAACAGTGGTAAAGTTTTATATTTCTTCTAAGAATTTTACTGGCTGTTTTGACTTCTCGCCTCTTATGGATGTGCCTTGGAGTACCATGGGTTATACTTCCAGGATGCTGTAAACAGCTTGCCTATCATTTGTTTTGAACTATGAATCTTGATTATTTTTAGTTATAAGACCTTGGTGAGAATTTTAGAGAAGGATGCCAGTGGTCCTCTTAATCTGGTTTCTGGCTTTCTGTATCACAGAGGCTGAAATTAAAATTATAAATGATAATTTACTCTCTGTGTTATACCTCAGAAAGAAATTGCAGTGCATTGCTAAGGATTTTCCTACCATGTTGAGTTGGGAAGTATTGACAGAGCCTTGCATAATGCTCTTGGTAGCAGTGAATTTAGTCTGGTTAAATTATGATCACCTCAAAGAATCACTTGAACAGATATGCTTTGCAAAGACAGCTAACTTGACAGCCCTTCTCGAAACTGAACACTAATGAATGTAATGAATACCTACTATGAGCTGGTCGTTCTAGAGTTTGGGTATATAACTGTGAATACAAGCAATGTGGATGTTCAAAGCTTCCTTGAGACTGTATAGATGAATTCAAACACAATTTGAGGATTGGGGGATGTGAGTGTCGTGGGTGATTAGGGAGGTCCGTTGAGGAGTGGCTAGGTGAGGTGCTGAGAGAAGCTATGGCCAGGAAGCTGTGGGGTTACTTTCACACAGATGGAAATGGGTGTGCTGAGCCTTCATTGGGTTCATTAGATTGAGATGATCTTAGAGAAATATTAGGGTTGCAAACAAAGAGAAGGATAATGGAGAGGAACCCAACTCCAAAGGACACTGTGCCAGGCTTAGAAGTTTGAAGGACAGGATTCTGAGAACAAATGAATTAGTCCTGTTTTGGGCTGTAAAAGGCTCACACTGAGCATGACACATCAAGTTAGAGCTGTGCTGTATTGCTCAAGGAACGGATGTCCAAAATGTATGAGGAATTCCTTTAAACCTTTGTACTCTGTGTGCGCGCTTTGTGTGTGCGCGCTTTGTGTGTGCGTACACATAAAGTGTCTTGAGGTCCATGTTGCATGTCCTCCTCAAAGTCTCAGTGTTTTTGAGCAAAGGTCTGCTAGAATGGAGCTCATTGATTGGCTAGACTGATTGGCCAATCATCTCCAAGAATAACCCGTATTTGTTTTTCCAGCTTTGCGATTACAGGGGAGTACCACCATGCTGGTTATTTTTATGTTGGTGAAGGGATCTAAACTTTGCCTTTATGCTTGTATGACAAACACTTTAGCAATGCGCTATGGTTTGAAAAAAAATCTACAGAAGAGCATACCTGAGATGTGAGTGGGGGAACTCTCAGAAGGTACTATGGGTTTTCATAAGATCGTGATAATAAGAATGAACGCTAAAATTCCCGTAGTTTTTTATACTTGATATTGGTGAAGTTGGATCCTATAAAGTCCTGCCAAGAATAGTGAGAGAAGGCAGCTAGTATACTGCTGGTGAGAGTTTTAATTGTAAGATGACTCAGGAGTGGAGGTGGCCAGCATCTGGCACTTCCTCCGCTGGCACATGGGAATCCATCCCAGACAAACAGTTCATAAAAGTAAACGGTCTCGCTTCAGATTCATCCCATCCTAACAGCGGCATCTGACACCGTTGATCTCCCTTCTTTGCCTCATCTTCACTTGATGGTAGACTTCCTGGAGACAGCACTGTTCAGCTGGGTTAGGGGTAAATTTCACATCGTCATGCGCGGTGAATTTAGGAAGCAGTTTTAGGAAAGGGAGGAAATTATGAAAGGCCCACAGAAAAGAGCTTATAAAGAAGAAGCTCTTATCCCACAGAGATGCCCTTGGTTGTCTCTGTGTCTCTTTTCTTTGGAGGGTTTTCTTCTTGTGAGATAAACCCGAGAGTAGCCTTGGTAATACGTAAGCTTTTCGGCACACCAGCTGTGGTCGGGGAGGAGACCGTCATCCAATGATTGTTAAATGACCATTGTGTTTTTTCCTTTAAAGATTTGTGTTTGTTTTTAAATATTTACTTACTGATTTAGTGTGGGCAGAGGGTGTGTGTGTATGTGTGTGTGTGTGCAGGCGTGCGTGTGCGTGTGTCACAGTGGAGGTCAGAGGAAACTTGCAGTTCTCTCTGCTTCTTGGGAGTGAACTTCAGTCCGCAGCAGCAAGCACCTCCACCTTCTGAGTCATCCTGCTGGCCAATTTTTCTGCTTTGTGGCTCTTATTTTTAAGACCCCCATGTCGTTCCTGTGGCTGCCACAGTAGCTCTGCAGTTCTATCTTTGTGAAGCTCTGCTGTTGCCTTTATGAGCATGCATTTGGACTCATTCATTCAGCTGAGAGAGTCTCGAAAAGTTCATTCAAAGCTTTCCCTCCAACAATCTCTATGTGAATATAAGAAGTCGTGGTTTGAATGTGAAATGCTGCCATTGCCTTGTGTGTTTGAATTTGGTCCCTCGACAGTGGTGGTGCTTTGGGGGCCTATAGAACATGTCAGGAGGTAGAGCCTTATCAGGCACTGATGTAGCCTTAGGGTTCCTTAGCCTGGTCACACTTCCTGTCTACAGATGCAGTGTAACCAATTGCCTTACATACTTGCTGTCCTGTCCCTCTGTGATGGGATTATGCTCTAGCTATGTTCCAAAATAAACGTATGAGAGAGAGAGTGTGTGTGTGTGTGTGTGTGTGTGTGTGTGTATTTTAAAACAAACAAACAACAACAAAAAAATGGGGCTGGAGAGATGGCTCAGCGGTTAAGAAAATTGACTACTCTTCCAGAGGTTTTGAATTCAATTTCCAGCAACCACATGGTGGCTCACAATCATCTGTAATGGGATGCGATGCCCTCTTCTGGTGTGTCTGAGGAGAGCGACAGCATACTCACATACATAAAATAAATAAATAAATAAAATTAAAATACCCCAAAATATAAAACAGTTCCAAGAGTGAGAAGGGAATAGGAGAGAGGAAAATGACCATATTACCATAATGAAGGGGTTTGGAGACTATCACCTGTTACAGAAATGACCCTATAGAGAAAACAAACAAACAAACAAACAAACAAAGAAAAAATGCACCAGAGGCTGAAGAACAACCCATCCCAAACCAAAATTACAGTCCACAGGATACTTTCAAAGAAAGCTTAGTAGAAATGAGTTGAAAAAACTGTTCATGGAGATCAGCCAAATATTCAGGGTTTTCAACCTCCAAGAGACAGATTACTGTCCAAGACCCATTCAGTGTTGCCTAGAGGATATGTACATGAAAAGGGTTTTAAAGGTTCTGCACTGAGGCAGGGGAGATAGCTTAGCCCGTAAAGTTCTTGAGGCACAAGCATAAAGTCTCAAGTTCCATCTTCAGAACCCATAGTAAACGCTAGATGTGCTGGCTGGTACTTGCAACCCCAATGCTGAAAGGTAAAGATGAGGTGGGTGGAGGGAGGGTGGATCCTGGACCTCTTAGTCTGTCTGAAATGACAAGTTCTAGGCCAGTGAGAGACATGGTCTTTCTAAAAACAAGATGATGATGCCCGAGATATACCCAAGGTTGACCTCTGGGCTCAGCATACTGGTACAGATGTTCACCTACCCACCCCCCCCACTCACACAGACACACACTTAAATAATATGCAAACCTAGAATATAAAGACCTGGACTGTGTTCCTCTTACATGTATTTCTAGGACTTCCAATGCATTGAAACATGAGCTGGTGATTGACAAGTCCTGGTAGAATTTTCTCCAGCTTGGGTAACAGAGCCCTGGGCTCCACCCCTTGATCACCTTTCCTGTTTTACAGCACACAGATGCCTTGAAGATGGTACATAGCAGGTTGTAGGGTTTCTGAGAGTGTCTAGAAAGGCCCCTCCACTGGAAGGAAAAAAATCCAAATACCATGCATGGCAGAGATTTAACCACTTTTCCCATGCAACTTTTTTTGCATTCACACATTTCCGATTCTGATTCTGAAAGGAGATGTGTTATAAACATTTATAATATTAACCTTGCTAGATAGCAGTAGTAGTGGGCACAAGAATCCATTCCAATCAAACTTCTGCCTCAATGAATTCTAAGTGATTTTCAGGACACTTGAATTGCTCTAGAATGCATCCAAATAATAAATTGCTTAATACATGTCCAATTGAGTGAGATTTGTAAATTCGCTGTACTTAAGTTTTATTTTATGACACATTTGTTTGTTAGATTGCCTTTTCATTTTGCATGTGTTTGTATGTGTTTAGCATGAATGTGCCCGTACCTGTGGAGGCCAGAGGACAGCCTGCAGTGTTCTCTATGTTTACTGGTAGATCTGTGTCCGCCTGTGGTGGTATTTATTAGGGCAGACTTGTCATTTGTTTGAGACTTTAGAGCTTTGAAGGCTGAATGGTGACTGAAATAATTCTCTTAAAATGCACAAAATTTTTGAGGACTTTCACCGCTGTTTTTTAAGTGAAGGTGGTTACTGCATCTGAAGGCTACAGGTCTGCCTTTCGCTCGCTTTCTGGGATATTCAAGATCTCTTCTGAGTGTTCCCTGGAAACATGGTAAAGGACAGTCGGAAGCCCTCAGGACTTCAGGGCTCACCAGAGGCAAATTTCAGCACTGTCTCCTCAACTACTCCTTTCTCTCTGACTCAGGACAATTTAAATCCCACAGTTGTGTCTTCACGATGTGCTTGCATTCTTAAGAATTTTAACTTAAATGATAACTTGGTCTACATGTTTCTCAGAAACAGCCCTGAAGAGGAAAATGAGTCGTCTCCTCTTGTACGTAGACAAAAATTCCGTGAAGTGCGGGGGCCCTCCCTTTATTGCTTTATTTGTGTTGTGATATGCTGCAAAATCCATATTTTCCAAATACACTTGTATATTTTGTCCCAATCTTGACATTTTTGAATAGATAGGTGCTGTCCTGCTAGTCACCCTGCCCAGGACTGCTTCATCTAGTTATAAAAAATTGGAGGCTCTGAACACTTGAAGCTAATTTTTTTTTTTTTCATTTTGTAAGAGCAAGAATTAGTTAAGAACAGCCTCGTGGAGAGGACACGAAAACAGTGTAAAAGAGAGGTCTTTGTGTACAAAGCGCAAGGCAAGAGCAAGTGTCAGTTAATTTATTACGTATGTCTTTACCCCTTGTCTCAGTAACCTTAGCCATGCAGCCAGGCTAATGGCGTAGTTGACTAGGGTTGTAGCTTAGTGGCAGAGCATTTTTGAGGCTCTGGGTTTAAGCCTTCATCAACTGTGAGGGGAAAAAAAAGAACCAAATTATTAAAAAAAAAACTGCTATAGCATTGAAAAAAGTGATTATTATATTTTCTACCGATGGCAACAGAGCTCATGGACATAGTTTTCCCTCCATATATTAATATATGTATTTCCATACTGTGCATTTTAAATACTGTGTATTCTAAATGGGGCATGGGAACTCTAGGTGTAAAAGGAGTAAGAGACAGGTCTGGGATGTTGGTGAGGAAAAAACATAGTGATGTATTATTCGACATCATTAGACAGGTGCTAGGTGACCGTTACATGAAATACATGTTTATGGTGGTTAAAGATGGGCTTGCTGACGAACTCCATTCTGATGCCAGTTTTGTTAAGACTTTATTGAAACTTTAAAAATATTTTATTTTTAGTTTGTGTGTGTGTGTGTGAGCACCTATGTGTGCAAAGGGCTGACATGGCAAAGGAGGTTGTTGGAACCCCTGGAACTAGAACTCAGTTTTGAACTGCCTGATATGGGTGCCGGGAACCTACCTGTGGACTTCAGGAAGAGCAGCCACCTCACCAGTGCCAGGCTACTAGCACTTGGCACCACACCTGCCTTCTCTTTTCTCTCTTTTCTCCTCGACCCTCCCCTTCCCTTCCCCTTCCCTTCCCCTTCCCTTCCCCCCTCTCTTTTTCCGCCCCTCCACTCTCCTCATCTTCCCTCCGGGGGATTCTCCCCTCCCCTCTCCTCTTCAATTCTACCCTCTCCTTTCCTCCCCTTCCTTTCCCCCCTCCCCTTCCCCCTACCCTCCCGTCTCTTTCCCTTCCCTTTCTTCCTTTCCCCCTTCCCTTCCCCTTTCTCTTTTGTCTTTTTTATGGTTCTGGAGATGGAACTCAAGTTCTCATGTGTTCACAGCAAGGGCAGTACAGAATGAGCTACCCTCCTAGTTCTGTCTGCCTTTTTCAGATGACATCCCAAATGCCTTCAGTTCATTTTTAAAACAGCTCTCTATGCCTTGTTTTCTGGTCTAGGCTTTTGTACCTAGACACAGAAGCACCTGTTTTTCCTGTTTTAAAATCTTTGTTTTCACTCAGATATCTATATCTTGTACGATTGCTCTTACACAAAGACCTCCAGTTTATGAAGTGTCTGTGCTGGCTTTCTCAGCTGTCCACCGATTTCTCAGTGATGTATGCTCGCTCTGCCCCTCCCCACCCCTTCTTCACATCACGCTGTCACCCTCATTATCATACACTGTTTCTTCTTCCTTGAGCTCCACCTCCTTTCCTCCTGCTCTGTAAGCCTGTTCTGTAGTTCAGGACTTAGTTGTGTTTTCTCACTGAGCAATGTCTCTCTGATTCTTTCTGAATTTTCCAAACTGCTGCCATGTCTTCATTGTTGCTTAAGATGGGTGTCTAAGTAGGTGTTAAGCGCTCAGGGCCATAGATTCTTTCCCTCTCTAGATGCCCAGGTGCATGGTAGGTATGAAGCCTATAGTTGATAACAGGTCTGTGGCTGTAATTTCATTACTTGTCACTTAATCATCAGGTGTGAAATTCAGAAAAAAAGATACTGAAGTAACGTCAATGTACAGAAACCTGCGATGATTTTTGAGTGTTTGATTCGCCACTGATATGTTGAGGTGTTTGTTTTTTCTCCCTTCTCTCGCTAGCTATCAAAGAGAAGTATACAGACTGGACAGAATTCCTCATACGTGAATTGACTGGTTCTCGGACAGCACCTGCAAACCTTCTGGAAGGTGTATGTATTGCTATTATTCATCTATTATAGCTCTGAAGCCTCCCTGGCCCTGTGATGTCTAGTGGCACCTTCGAGTATATCCCTCTGCGGATACATGCGGACACATGTTTTTTATTCTCACAGCATAACTTCCTGTTTGTTAACTGAATTCCATAGGTGATGGATCTGAGTACTAATCGGCTGATGTTTTCCTGTATTATAGTCAATTGATGGGAAGTTTTCTCTGTTCGAGTTCATTTTAAAACTATGTATCAGCATGTCTTCCCATCACCTCAAGCCTTACCTGGTAGGATAACTTTGTGGCAGGTGATGGGCAAGCATATTTATGTGCTTATTGTAGTCTCCTGGAGCCCGTTAATAAGTAGCACCATTCATTGTTCATCTCGAGTGTGTAATAACTCCATGATCTCCCACATATGTGCTACCCAAGACTATCGACTAGCAATCTCCATAAAACAAGAGGAGATATGGCTGATTGTATTGAAGTGTGGCTCAGGCAGATTTTAGGCATGGGAGCAGAAAGGTTTTAACATCAAGTCTTGATGGTTTGTTTGAAAATGCGATAATGAAACATTAACAATTCTTATATGTACTTGAACAGGAAGACAAATAATATGTAATTATTAATTTACTAACTCTGTCTTAAGGGTACCCTGGAAAGGGGAATTCTAAATGAATGACTGGGGATAAAATGTGCATTTTTATTATTGTTACTAATGTTGTTGGGGATAAGATACAGATTTTCATTATTGTTACTATTATTGTTGTTATTATTACTATTATTATTATCATTATTATTAACCTTTATTTTCTTCCATGGCAATGGTATTAATACTTATGACAGCCACCATGTGCTATGGCATACACAAATGTTTTATGTAGATTTTTTCCTGATATGTTTATCTTAATGGCTGTTTTTGACCATTGGGTTAAAAGACTGCAATGGTTATCAGGCAGTCATATTTTCAGGGATGAGTTGCCTTACCATGTTAAATTGTTCTAAGTAGCCATCTAGAGAGACATTCTGAGTAACCCAAGAGGGTTACTCAGAAAGGGCAGTACTTACGGATTTTCCAAACCAATGTCCAAGTTAAACAGTAGAAAACTTATAGCCAAATGTTAAGAAAAGAAAGATGCCTGCTTTTATAATCCCAGCACTGGGGAAGCAGAGGCAGGCAGATGCCTGGGATTCACTGGCCAGCTGGCCTAGCTTAATCCTGAGTTCCAGGCTAGAGAGACCCTGTCCCTGTCAAAAATGGTAAACGATGACTGAGGACCAGCACTTAAGATTGCCCTCAGCCTCCACACGTGCAAAAATGTGTCTCAGACATGTCACCTGCACACACATTTGCACGCATTCAGTTAATCTGTCTATGACAGGGTTCTGGCTACTCTTAGATGGCACTGTAAGGTGAACTTCTCTTAAGAAGTCGTGGTATAAATTTATAGCCGTATATTTAGATACATTTGTCAATTTGAAAAAAAATAGACATTTTGTTATCAGTTGTTCTTGCTCTGGTGCATCTGAGAATAATTTTACTAACAAATGTGCTAATCTCTAATAAATGCAATTTTATTTGGGAAGGTTAATTTGTTTGATTAAATTAATGGTATAAATTGTTGTTTTCTATTTACTTGCGATTTTGGTTGTTGGAAATGGTGTTGGTATGTGGACGTATGTGAAGGAGGAAAGGGTGTTGGGGTGATGGTTGTACAGAAGGTGGGGTTGGGATGATGTCAGAGTGTTTGGCAATCATTTGGATGATGGTGTGAGAAAAAATTATTATCTTCTGCTGTCATCTGTTTCCATGAAAACCTTAAAAAGTCAAGTTTACAATATGGAGTTTTGCTTCTGTTTGAACAGCCTCTACGAGGAAAAGGCCCTATAGACCTCATTACAGTTGATTCCTTAATAGAGCTGCAGGACTCCCAGAACCCCTTTCAGTACTGGATAGTTAGTGTGATTGAAAATGTCGGAGGAAGATTACGCCTTCGCTATGTGGGATTGGAGCACACTGAATCCTATGATCGGTGGTTATTTTACTTGGATTACAGACTTCGACCAGTTGGTTGGTGTCAAGAAAATAAATACAGAATGGATCCACCTTCAGGTGAGAGGCGGCGTCTTTTTCCTCTGTGATGTGTTTGTGATAGAGATGTCAAACTCCTGTGGGTGTCTCTCAGGACACACCTGATCATGCGTCTTTTACATGTCCGTATGTGGATCTTAAGTGTGTTAATTTCAGTCTTTTGAGTGGAGAATAAGATCCAAGATACTGATCAGAAGCACTCTCAAAGGAGAACTCGATGTCATGGGGCTCAACAACATCCGTCAACTCAATCAGCTGGTCCTATTCCGATGGTGTCACTGGCTCAGAAATGAAAGAAAGGGGTGATCAGGTCCCCACTCCTTAGGGACTGCGGTCTTGGAAGCATATTCCACAGTCTCTGTTTGCATGCCCATCTTTCTGACTGCCTGTTTTCTGTTCACCTGTCTACCCCTTCTTCTTTCCACATTCATCTGTCTGTCAACCCTCATGCCCATCCAGGTATGTAGCTATGCAGTATGCAGCTGTGCAGTATGCAGCTGTGCAGTATGCAGCTGTGTATCCATTTGTGCACATTGTCCTCTATCATACATTCCTCCCCTGCCTTCCTTTCTCCTTTCTTTGTGTCAGTTCATACCCACCGTCTGCCCACATTCACCCAGTTCCCCACCCTCCCATTTACCACTTACCCAGCTCTACGTCCGTCTCTGCCCTTATATGGCAGTTACTTGCTTTCTATCGATCTCTATCCATTCACTTGCCCAGATTCATCCGTAATACCATGCATTCACAGCTACCCTCTGGTTCACTTACACAACCATACACCACTCATTCATAGCTGGCTATCTATCTATCTATCTATCTATCTATCTATCTATCATCTTCCATCTATCCACCCATAAAAATTTCACATCACTTGCTCATCATTATATAGTTAAGGAAATTGAAATGAAGGATTAATCTGTTCTTTTTCCCTGTCAAGCAAGTTATCAATTGTAGGTAGCTTCAAGTGTACTGGCAAATGGCTTTGCATAGGTCTGATGGGATAGAACAGTGTGTTCTAACTAGTTAAAAAAAATGAAATCTCCCATTTACTGGATAATCATTTGTAAATGTTTATTATATGTCTTGTGATTCTACTTTTACATTTGTTAGGTTGTTTCTTTTGATTTAAAAAATGTGGTGCTTGTTTGGTGCAGATCTCTTTCTACAGCCATTGAAAGAACTGTGACTGTTCTTTCAATGGCTGTAGAAAGAGCTTCTCCATGCCCCCACCCCCACCCCCTAGGTTGTAGGGATCACATGGGTGTTGCTATTGGAATACCCAGGCCCAGCACATTTTATTGACTCTGCTGACCTATTACTATTACTGACCTTTTGGCAGAGAAATCTCAGAACAAAAATGTCACATTGTTCATGCCTTTAGACATGCCAAGGAAGAAATATTTCCTCCTGGCAGATTTTTATTTTGTGGTCAGCCTTACAGGTATATTTAGAGCGAGTAATTAGTTCTCAACTTCATTGAAATTGCTCCTGTGTTGGTTGCCAGTGTGAGTCCTGTGTACATGAGTGAGAAGTTATATTTACCTTACCTGTCATTCAGGAGCTTTGATTGTGGAACATTTCCCGGTGCTGGACTCCGTGTATTTGCATCCATGTTAAGCCTGACAGGTACATAGGTGTATAACCTGGTATTTTATAATAGCTGTATTGTTGCTGTCGACATCCCAAGAAGCAGCTGAGAAATCCTTTTATACCTTAAGCATTTGGTGGGGTAACGAACAAAGGTCCTGTCCATACTGTGAGAAAAGACTGAGCTTGCATTTGCCTGGGGATTCATAACCTGGCAGGAAAAATTTACTTGTGGAGAAAGGTGGATGTGTAAATCTCAGCCTAGTGCCTAATTGCTTTATAAATTCTACAAGGAACTTATCCTTGCCAATCCAAGGATTTATAGTAAAGCAAAGAATTTCTAGTCGCTTCTTATGCTCTTTGTTCTTCTTTTTTTCCTCTCCTTCCTATGAAATCTGGGGACTACACCTCTAATGCTTCAATGGAGAAAAAATCCCCCTTTAAGAAATATTTTCTTCTGAGTGTTTCTCAGTTTCGGGATGTCTCTATCTTTACAAGGCACAAGTAACTTGTGCTAGTTGTCCTTATGTCTCTGGACATAATGTTGATTTTACAGAAGAGCTTATGGGTTTGTCTAAAGACAGGAAAAGTGATTTGTCGAGAGCTCATTTCTCCAACGTTTAAACTGTTAGAACGGATGATTGAGTAGGGGAGAGAGAAAGCAAAAGCCAAAATGTCACTCATTTATGGTAGTTACAAGATGAAAACTGGATTCTGTTACCTCACTCAGTGAAACAGTTCCCCCTGAGAAAAGAGGTGATTATTACTGCAATTTTGCACTTGGGAACAGAACCTGATATGTTAAGATTTGTGTAAATTAATTTCAAATCCCAGGGTACCTTGTGCCACTTACCTGGCAGCACCATTTTCTGAACTGAAAAGACATTGCGAATAAAATTTCAGATAGTATAGAAAGTATTAGGCTGCTTGTCTTATTCCCAGTCACTAATAAACCAACACAAAATTACCCAGCATTAAGATCTGAGGGAGAAGAGTAAAGTTGTAGAGGTGAAAGGCATTGTGGGAAATTCCATAGCCTGTGTATATGTTGCGAGGGGGGCTGTGGAAGGTGAGGTGCTTGTGACATTCCCTTTCCCATGCATCTCACTAATGCGTCTCCACTGTTGTAAATAATCCCCACCCTTTATCTTTTACCTTTTAAAGGGCATTTCTTTCCTCGAACAGAGAGACTAGAAACAGGTAACAGAAGTGGCTGAGACGTTATTCGTTGGCAACTCTAGGAAATGTACTGGATTTTATACTGTCCACTTCTGAGGATCTAGCCTTTGGGGCATTCCATGTGTGGCTGGACTCTCGTACCTGAAAGCAAGTGAAGGCATCCCACCCTGCAGTGTGGGAGCCATTATGCCAGTGTGCTGAGCATGTTGGATACACCAAATGATTGACATCTGATTTAAACGATGTCCAGAGTATTGTGACTACCCTTTGCTTTTCCAAGAAGTTCATGAAGTCAGGGGTAGGTTGAGTAACCCCCCTTCTTGCTTTTTTATCTGTGGTTGTTTAGAAGACATGATAGGTGTTTGGAACTTACAGGAGCCAAGGGAACAAAATTCTATCTTTTTCTATGTCCGGTCCTCCCACCCCTGTTTTTGACCTCTCCCATATTAATTTCTTTCACAAAGAAAACAAAAACAAAAACTAGGTAGGTTCTGGAATCAGGAAATTTCTGGATAGAACTGAAATGCTTCTTGCTTAAACTGTTTCAGTTTTCTAAAGAGTGGTGTTGCCATAATGGAAACACCACAGCCTAGGTTGCCTAAATAGTTGCCATTTATTTGATCATGGTTTTAAAGTGTGGGAAGCTGAAGCAAGAGTGCCCACCTGTCTGGGGATTTGGTGAGGGCTCCTTTCCTGGCTTCCAAGTGGCCACCATATAGCTGGCTCTTCACAGAGTTCATTAGAGCAGACACACTAATTACTCTTCATGGGCCATCCCAGCAGACCCCTCTTAACCCTCATCATCACCAGACATCACGTTGGAGATTCAAGGTTCTACATAGGCATTCAGGAGGACACAGATGGAGTTCATAACATTCCCTAATATTTCTTATCTCTTAATAACCATTGGTCCATCTTTCCTCACTGGAGTGGACCTGGTAGGGTAGGAGGGAACAGATTCATGGTGATGGGCAGACCCACGAGAAGAGGACTGAGCATTGTACATGGCCTCTGTTTACATATGGTAATTTATTTATTTATTTATTTATTGTGATATGGTTGCTTTCTGCAACACTCTTTATCAGAGCTTTTCAAACTTTTGCATAAAGGGAGGTCTCCTCACTTTCCTTCAGGCTCCTGGTTACAGATGGCTGAGGACCATCTTTTGAATTGTTTATGACTTCCCACAACCAGTAAATGGAGTCTGATGAGCAGTTTTAAGTTCCCTGCAGTGCAGGTCACTTTGAGAACATGTTTTATGTCCTTTTAATGGAGCTGTTTATTGTCCATAAATTCGCTGGTGTACCCAGGGTGTCTCTGTCTCCTGAAACACACACACACACACACACACACACACACACACACACACACACACACACGACATTGTTCTCTGTGTGTTGCACCTCAGAGGTGTTCCATTGTCATGGGTGGTAGAGATGCTGGCCCCAACTCGGTTTAGTTTTGCAGAAAAGAGAGTGCCTTGTCATAGATCTCACTTTTCTCATTGCTATGACGAAATACTAAACAAAAGCATCACAAGGAAGGAAGTCTTTGTG
The DNA here is from genome assembly GCF_011762505.2 of Arvicanthis niloticus. Taxonomy (NCBI): domain Eukaryota; kingdom Metazoa; phylum Chordata; class Mammalia; order Rodentia; family Muridae; genus Arvicanthis; species Arvicanthis niloticus. The sequence goes on along the minus strand of NC_047665.1, from coordinate 56,879,486 downwards.
TGAGCTCACAGTTTGTGTAGCATGAGGGAAAGGAGGCCATTGCTGAGGAAAATCACATATATTTTTGTCTCTACATAAAAATACCAGACTAGGGGAAAAATCTGCAAGAGACAGAAAGTTCTAGGTGACATGCTTGAAAAACTATTAGACAAATAGAAAATGATATATCAGAAATCACCCTCTGTGCAACGACAGGAGACAGTGTTGGTAACTTGGATAAGTCTGGTAAGACCTTTCACCAACTATAATTATGCCCCCCCCAAAAAAATCCCCTAAATAAACTGCTAACATAAAGGAGCTTCAACTCAAGTTGAGGTTAGAAGCCGCAGGGATCTAAATATATGTCTTCTGGCTCAAAAGCAGACATGTAAGATATTAAAAATATAGCCCAAAGGTTTAATGTTGCCTTTTAAGTGTGCTTAAATTCATATTCATATTCTAACAGTCTGTCTGAGGCAGCCAGGGTTGATATAGGGATGATATAAACACATCTACTTCCAGTGAGAGCCTCCACAAATTCTATTTTGATAAGGTCTTAAATCTGTTGTGATCAAGCCATAAAATTCCCCTACAGTTTCAGCAATATGTGAAACCTGTACTCAACTTTTTTTCTTCCTTTTAATTTTGCATGCAGACTGTATAACCTTTGTGTGTAAATCATCTCTCTCCTCCAATGCCTGGGGGTGGGGGGGTGGGTGGGTTATGGCCGACATGTGGTAGGAACATTTCAAGTATAAATATAAATCTTGGTTTATATATTTTAATTTAGCTTTTAATAATTTTTCTGACTTATACAGACTATTTTTTCTAAGCATATGCGAACTTAGAGACTTAGTGGGAATTGTGTTGTAATAACTGTAGGTGCTGGACAAGAGCGATTCAGAGGTTAGGCATTTATCAAAGAGTGAGTTCTCCATCAGTGGGTGGACGTTTTAGGTGATACATAGAACCGCGTCTGTAGATGATAGAAAGTCTTGCTAATGTGATTAATACCATTAAATTAAGTACGGAGGGCCAACAGAATGAATACAAATGTTCCCTGTGCAAGAGCCCTGTTAAGTGCACTCCATTTCCGACAGCAGCTCTTTAATTTCAGAGAACCCCTTTAGCAGGCGGCTGCTTATGGGGCAGTGTGAGGGGCTGACACTTGCCGAGAACTGTGGGAAAATAGAATTTATAGAACCAGCTACCAGAGCTGCAGTCCCTAACTTCTTTGTGGCTTGCCCTTGATACAGATCTTTATTATCTGAAGTTGCCTTTTGAATGGAAATGTGCTCTGGAAAAATCCCTAATTGTTGCTGCAGAGTCTCCTCTTCCAATGGAAGTATTTAAGGTGAGTGGTGAATATGGTCAATTTCTCTTTCTCTTTCTCTCTCCTCCTCCATGTTTTCAAATGTAAACTAAACTGTTGAAGAGTTGTTGAAATGTCAGTGGGGGAATGCTCTTGCCAGGCATGTGCATGAGGTCCTGACTTCTGATCCCTAGCACCCATGTAAAAGCTGCCTGTGTTATTGCAGTACTCATTCCATGAGATGAAATGGGAGGCAGAGACTGGAGAGTTTCCAAAACTCCGTGGGGTAGCTGACCTGACATATGGCACTGTGAGCAAGAGACATCGTCTAGGCTGACACCTGAGGATCTTCTTGTTTGCATAGGCATACTCTGGCATCAGTGTGTCTGCATGCACACACATAGGCACACATATATACACACACACATGTAGTACATACATACATAGTCTGCACACATACATCGTACACACAGACACACACACACACACACACACACACAAATTTGAAAAAAGAAAAGGAAAACTACTGTCTAGAGAATTTTGTCCCGTAGTTAGGAAATTAGCTCCTTTGCCCATTTTCATTTTAAGCTCTGAAAGTTATGTCTGCTCCCCATTACTATTTTAAAAATGACTTTTTGTAAATACTCACATTATAGGATGTTTTATATATAGGGTATATAGGATGTTATAGGGTAAAATATTTTTGGTTATTCTTCTCTGTGATGAAAATCCCATTTTTATCCCCCTATTTCCTACTGAAGGGAGAAGAGAAACTACATCGTCTAAGTTTACTCATTTGTGGGTTTTTTTTTTTTTTTTTTTTTTTTTGCATTTTTGAAGGGATTAGAAATAAGGTCAGTGATAACAGCTTATAGCGGGTCAAGCCCTTGCCTCACTAGCATGGGGACCTGAGTTTGAGTCCCTTAGGACCCATGTAAAAAGAGGGACACGTGGTACACACTTATAATCTTAGCATTTGGGAGGTAGAGCGAAGTAGAGGGTGATGTGGGGAGAGACAGGGAGGAAAGGGGCACACACACACACACACACACACACACACACACACACACACCAAGAGAGCATGAGCTCACTCCAGCTCCAGCCCAGCCAGTGTCCAGGAGATTGGTATATTTTTTTAGACTCAGTTTTCTCAATGGCTGATGAGACTTTGTCGGGAGTGTCTGTGACACACCAGGCTTTTGCCAAGACCTCCTACAGAATGGAGTAGGGATTGTATTTCAACAGCAGTAGATTGTCAAACTCTTAAGTCCTTTAAAATCACTCAGCCAGCTTAGGTATTGCCCTCCTACTCTGAAAGGATCGGGAGGGAGAGGGTGTTGGTCTTCCAGGATGGGCTCACAAGAGTCTGTAGGGCTCTCACTGTCCACACTTTGTGAGACCTTGCTGGTCTTTGCTTTCACAGGCAGCTGATGAAGAGTCCGCACTGTTGGCAGGGTTAGCTCTGGGCCTTTCTGCTCAGTTTTGGGTTTGCTGAACTGGGTAAATCAGGTCCTTGTTTGTCAGCTGTTTTCATTTTCCCTACACCTTGGTGGCTGCATAGTAGGCTCATCTCTTAAAAGCAAAACAAGCAAAACTCCTTTGCACTGTAGTTAGGCTAATTTTTTTTAGGATATAAACAAGATGGGTTTTGGCAGATACCTTAGTCTCCCATTGTTGCCTTTTGAATTCTTTATTGTTGGGGGTTTTTTGCTAAACATTGCTGCCTCATGTCTCCAAGGCCTGTCAAGTCTAGTGTGGTACTTCCCCTTGGAGTATCATGCCGTGAAGACCCTCCTGGGGAGTCTCAGGGTACCACCACATGGGTTTTTTTATGTTCTTCTAACTCCTTTTGTACTTGTGTTGTTCTGTTAAATTTGTACTCATCTTCGAGTTGCAAATATAAATCCTCTGAAGAATACTGTACCTAAGCTCCTGTCCTGGGTCCTCAGCCTTAACAAGGTTCCATGACCAGTTTCTGTGGCATCCTGTGTGCCATAATGATTCTGTGGTTCTGTGCATAATAGCCACCTCTTTTTGCTTAACATGAAACTCCAGGAAGAAAAGGGCTATATGTTTTGTGCATGGTTGGAAACATAATTCCCACCACTTAATAACTATTTGTCAAATAAATTAACAGATTCTTGAATGGACCACATACATTTAACTCACTAGATTTAAAAATTCTGAGTTAATATATTTATAGATTAATTGAACATATAACTGTACTTAGAATTGTGAACATTAAGATTTGAAAGGCAGAAACATTAATAATCTTGATCTGTTTTTAATTAAAAAAAGGAACTGATTCATTAAACATTTATTGAACAGCTACTCTCTGTAAAAGACCATTATGTCTTGTTGCCCTGATTCCAGGATGTAATTTAAGTTGGTCTATATTTTCTATAATATAATCATCTTCTTTCCTTACCTTCAATTCATCCTATGAGAATTCAGACTATTTTTTGACACATTATCATCTCAGAATTACCATCTTATTCAACATATTGCTATAACTAAGCATCACTGTAAGAGTTGGTCGTTAATACTACTTTGGGGGTTAGCACAAGGCAGGAGTATGGATCGGGGTGGTAGGCACTTCACAAACCTAAAACCTGGTTGCAGTGAGTGTTTGTGTTCTTAACATGTATGAGATACTTTCATAAATTTGATTTCACTTCACGGAAGAGAAAAAGACAAGGTAATCTTATTTGGATGAAGTCTATATTTAATTTGTAATTTGTTGTTAGTCTTGGGAAGTTTGCTTCCTAAGGCTACTGTAACAAATTGCCATGGACCCAGTGAGTTCTAGATAGCATAAGTCTAGACAACATAGTCTCTTACACTTTTGTAGGTTTAAATCAATTTAAATCAAGTTTAATTAGGTAAAATAATTTAAGTCTGGTTGTGCGTGGGTTCAGAATCCACCTGAAGAGAAATGTGTTCAGCAATCTGTCCATCCTTTGGGGCCACCTGTTAAGCCTGAAATCCCTTGTTTTGCAGTGATGTCAGTCCACTCTTGACTCTACCTTCCTGTGTTCGCATGACCTTAATTGCCTCTTTTTGTCCGTCCACATTTCCCTGTACTGATACTGACACTGCCCATTTGATTAGCGCTAATGATAACTCAGAGTGAGCTCATTTTATTACATTTGTGAAGATTCTGTTTCCCAGTGAGTATTCTATTCCTGGGTTTTGGTAGACGGGGACCTGCAGGGGATGAACTCCTCTCCCCAATCACCCCATTGCACACACAGTAATTGTCCCTCTGTTGAACACACACAGAGGTAATTATGATCAGAGGAATTACAGGGACATGTGTGATGAGCGTTAGATTGTCTTTGCTGTTGCTTCATATTTTTCTTTCTCTCAAATGTATTTTCAAGAGTCCCTGCAGTATTCCTTTGCACATTTGTGTAAGACTTACACTCCTGCTCCCGTACTTCCTTTTTTGTGGTGTGTGTGGTATATGTATGTATACATGTGCACATGGGTACATGTGTGCATATGTGTTCTAGTATGTGTTGAGGACAAAGGTCAACACTGGCTACCTTCCTCAGCTGCTCGTCACCTTATTTTTTTTTTGAGACAGTATTTATCACTAAACCTAGAACTCACTAATTTGGCCAGACTGGCGGACCAACAAGCTGAAGCTATCTCCCTAGCTCTGTCTCCTAAGTGCTGAGATGGCAGGCACATGCTGCCAGGTCTGACTTTTTACATGAGTGTTGGGGATCTAAACTCAAGTTCTCATGTTTGCACAAGTATTTTACCAACTGAGCTATCTCTCCAGCCCTGACCAATTGTCACAGACATGTGATAATGATGAGTTGGATAATGAAGATAATGGATACACACACACACACACACACACACACACACACACACACACACACATCTCCACATCTCTGTTTCTCCATTGTCATCAGTGTTTGTCAAGGAGGGAGCAGGATTCTACTTCTGTTTTTGTCATTATAGTACCAGGAATATATGTTTGAGTTCAGCGGTGACTCATCTGGGATGCATGTTGTTCCAGAAAATTGCCACCGTGTTCTACCGTTATGAGACAGATGAGCAGTCCTTCCAGGCAATTCTTTTTTCTTAGTATTTTTACACTTTAGATAAAATAGGCATGTTGACGCATTGGATCTTATTCCATGCAGCCCGCCCCTTTCTTTGGGTGATGCTTTCACATGCTCTGTGTCTCCTCATGCAGTTAGTCATGTCTTCAAGCTCTGTTTTCTCTCTGCCTGGAACACAAGCAGAAACAACACACCAAGAAGCTAGCTCATCATTAGGCTTTCTGCCGTTCCTCACCTGGATCTGAGGCAGACTACTGAAGCACTCTGAGATGCCCCATTTTGAAGGAATTCTGACTGACTTTTTTTTTGGGTGGGGGGAAATAGAGACAATCCTCAAAATTTAAATTCAGTTAAATTCATGTTAAAAAAAAACCCCAAGAATATTAGAAACTGTATTTTATTAGAAAATAACTAAGGATTTCTCCCTGACAACTTGCTTGAGGGGATTTCATTGTTTAAAAAAGATTTAGCAAAATGGTCCGTATTCCGGTTGTAACTTATTCCTTAAAAGTGATAGGGAGGGGGTAGGGATGGCGATGGCTATGCAGCTCAGTTGGGGCTGCTTGCCTAGGGTGTGCAGAACCCTGGAGTTCATCTCCAACACCGCCTATACATGAAGGGCTAGCAGGTGCCTGCAGTCCCAGCCCTCTTGTGGGAGACGCAGGAGAATCAGAGGGAGTTTGACGTTCTCCTGAGCTATTTGAGTCTCTGCCTCAAAAATAAACACAACAGATAATGGCTTAGCAGGACCATATTGCATGGCCACACGGTTTTCACTGGACACTCACTTGGAACCTGTGTTTGCCCACATTTCACATCTGGGTAATTCCTGCTAGGACTCTATTAAAGACACCTTCATATGTGGATGCAAACTTCAGTGATAGAATAATGTTTGCATGCTTTGTAGCCTCTGCATTGATCCCAGCTCCCATTTAATTAACCGACACATTGACTATTGTTGTGTTGTTTTTGTTCCTCGGAAAGAGCTGCTAACATGTTTTCCTGAGAGTTTGTTTCTGCCACCCACCAATGAAGCTATGATTAACTTATCCAGATTTGTGGTCAACGGTTTTTGTTGCTTTAGTTTCCTAGTTCAGGGTCTGCAAAGAAAGAGCAAGGGTGTGGATGGGGTACGTGGGAAGGTTTGAAGAGGGGAACAGGAAATGAGAACTGATGTAATTTTATTATAATCTAGAAAAAGAATATATATTAAAAATATACCACTGAAAGCTTTAAGGAAATTTGGTTTCAAAGTAGGGTCAACAGAGGCTAAAAAAGTAAGAGTCAGCCAGTAACAAATGCAACACTACCCTCTGTGTCCAAACTTCCTGAACTTTCCGTGGTCACCATTGGTTTTTATTAGCTGTCGTCTCAGCCTACCTCTGTGGCAAATGTTGAGTAATCAAGTATCCCTGGTAGGCCATACATATAACCAGAAGATAAATCAGAAACTGCACTTCCCACCTCCCCAGTGTGTGGAAGTAAAATGTAGTTTAGTTCCTTAGAGGGATAGTAAAAGGACAGCCGTGTGCCGAAGTCACAGCTGTTGCCAGTTCATAAGTGAAAATACCCCTCGTCAGTTCGTGGCTAGGAACCGGAAAGACCCCGGTACAGCAAGAAGGATGTTAGGAATGACTTGAAATTAAGAAAGCTTCTCTGCTCGATAGAAACAGAAACCACATTCTAGGAGATCTTACCACTCATGTGCTTGAAATGTCAAGGGCTTGTCTCCCACTGAGAGAGCTCCGTCTCCACGTCAGTGACTCACCTCTAGTGTGTATCGTCTTTAAGTTTTAAAACCTCTGCTGTATTCCCTCTGTGTATGAGTTTGTGTGTGGCTGTGCACGCTCATGTGTGTGTGTGTGTGTGTGTGTGTGTGTGTGTGTGCACGCGTGCGCGCGCACATGCACACTTCCCCCCTTGTGCTAAGGGCGGTCAGAGGTCAATGCTTTCTTTGCTCCTTAGTTGCTGTTCCCATGGAGACATGGTCTCTTACTGAACCCGGAACTCACCAATTCAGCTAGACGAGGTGGCCAGCGAGCCCCAGGACCTTCATCTGTCCCTGCCTTGCCAGGACATGGATTATAACGACATTGCTGCTTTGCCAAGCCTTTTGGTTTTGGTAGCCTTTGAGCATTAGAACTCAGGTCCTCATGCTTCCAACACCAGCAGTTTTCCCACTCAGCCACTTCTCTAATCCTCCTGCCTCTGATCTGTTTGGGAAGTTTGACCTTCATTGCCTTCATTCTTGAAACTGGCCAATTCCCCAACAATATCCGTGGCTCTCACGGAGGTCAGGATAATGGGTTTTGATTTCATCCGGGTAGATCAATAGTACAGCTGGGAGTTTGGGACATGGCTCAGTTGGTAGAATGTTTGCCTAACATGCACAAAGCTCTGCGTTCGATTCCCATCACCACATAGACTGTGTGTGATATGACATCTCAGCTAAGTTGAGTGGAACACAGAGGCTCAAGACCAGACTTGGCCAACACAACAGGCTCAGAGCCAGTCTGGGACACATGAAACCCTGTCTGAAAACAATGTCTGTTCAGTCTGAGCGCATCAATTTAACAATGGAGCTGTCCTCTGAGAAAGGCATTCTCCAGTGGTCTTGACATTGTGAGAACAGCACAGAATGTTCCTCTACAAAGCCAGATGGTGCAGGTCGCTCGACACAGCCTTTTTGTGCAGGCAGGCAGAATGTGTGGTAAACAGGAGGTGCATGAGGCTGCTTTTCATGTAACATAAGTTTTACAGTATCCCGTTTTTAATAAATAGAAGGCTATGCTCTAAAATAGCAATAAAATATGGGAGAGCAAGCGTATAAACCCAGAACACAGTCTTTTATTCCATTGGCAGGTATTCTTCTGTGCTCTGTATTATGATATGCCCAGTATTTCTTTATGACCAGAACCACAGTACAGTTGTTTACATGGGCTCCCCACCCTATAACATCACACTGCCTACAATGCCTGCTGGCAATGGAACTGTTTCAGGCCCACGATTAGGATCATTTAGGGGCATGGTTCTGCTGGTGGTCCATCATAAGACAGCATGAGACTATAGTTCAGTAAGATTTCTAGTCTGTTGGTGTCCTAGCATAGTTCACTTTCTGTCGTCATTGTAACGAAGAGCTGTTGAGCAGATTCAACAGTATACCGAGGTAACTGTGGGGGTTAAATGCACCTTTCACCTTTGCAGTCTGTAAATAAAGAGTTGCAATAGCAGCTAATCTAGTTTGGTATGCTGGCACATGGCGCCGCTAATCCGTTCTTTGCGTTTGCCTTCTGAATTTGTTACGTTTCATAAACAGAGAGAAGGGACATCTACGCAAGGACTGGTTAAGGCCATTTGTTTTCGTAGGGAAAGATTCCATGGACACCTTAACATCATTGAGAGTTTGTTCATGCTTCTGGGGAGAGGGTAAAGACTTTGCCATGCCATTTGAAAGAGCTGGCGGAGCTGGTACAAGCTCGTGAATTCCAGTCTTGGGGAGAAGGAGGCTTGTGAGTCCCCTGGGGCTCATTGGTCAGTCAACAAAGCTTCAGGTCTATCAAAAAAAAAAAAAAAAAAAAAAAAAACCACAAAAAAGGAAGGAAGAACAGTGCCTCAAGAACTATTCAGGAGATTTCCATCAGACCTGCATGCACATGTATGTGTGTTTGTGTGTGTGTGTGTGTGTGTGTGTGTGTACACCCACACCAGCACATACATGCACAGAGGAATCTGTTCACAACATGCCAAAGATTCTGCACCCTATAAATTCTTTAAACTTTGTTTATTTATCTATTGGAGACTGGGTCTCACCATTTACCCTGGGCTGTCCTCGAACTCATGCTCCCCAACCTCATGCTACCGAGTGAGTGCTGGGATTACAGACCCAGGCCAGTGTTGTTTTATTTCCTTTGTTTTGTAGCTTTATAGTCAAAGAGGAGGCAGGGGAGGAGGCTACTGCATTTCTGTGCACAAGTCATGCTTGTGGTCTGTACATTGTATATTTCATTTTCTCTCACTCAGTGGTAGATATAGCAGCGGGGAAATGTATGTACCTATGCTTTGCCTCAGGTGGCACTCTTAGATTCCCCTGGAACTTAAGTCTTCTGTGTGGAAGTAAAATTTTGGCCATGTCACTGAGAAATACATATCTATAATGCAAAGTTCTATCTCCTTCTCCTGATGTTAGACCAAGTCCCTGTAATGAGCAGTTGTATTGGACAGGCTGCCTGTCCTTTTGTGATCTGCTCAGTGTTGGCCACTTAGTGGTGAGGATTTTTGGTTAGTGTTTGTTCTTTTTTTTCTCTTGGGGATTCTCCTCCATTCTGGATTGGAAGGCTCTGTGACATGAACATTTTCTGCTAGTCTCAACCTGCAAAGATATTAAGTTGTTTTCCTGCCTCTCCTTTCCTCCTCGAAGAAGTGGAAGTCAGAGGGTCTTGGATGGCTCAGCCTATGGTAAATCGCACATTGTACAGCTGTGAGGACCTGAGTTTGCATCCACGTAACCCTTTTAGAAAACTGCGTATGGTAGAATGATTCTGAAATTGTGTGTGTGTGTGTGTGTGTGTGTGTGTGTGTGTGTGTGTGTGTGCATTGGAGACAGGCAGATCTCTGGAGTCTGCCCTCTGACTGTTTCTCATCCTATACCTACTCTCCCATCTCCAAGAGGATGTCCCCACACCCCCATGCCTTCCCCATTCCCTGGGGCCTCAAGTCTCTTGGGTTAGGTGCATCTTTTCTGATTACTGTTTCTTAACCACGTGTCATGCTCAGAATAATGGTATGTTTGTGATTATCTCCTTTACTCCTACCAGCATCTTCTAACATTGCACACTAGGTCCTCAGATGCCAGTAAGAGGGCAGGTGATAGGAGCTGTGGGCTTACACTATAGAAAGGCACAAAGATAATATTTCCCGATCTTGAGGGAGCATCAGAGTGGGTCAGTGGTACAAGAAATGGTTTGTGAGTCTCTTGGGGCAATAGGACTCTGGTAAGTTATTGTTGTTGGAGAAGGCAGAAGCATTAGATGAGAGATTCTGAAGGGACCAGCTACTCTTCAGGTGTCTTGTTAAGCACCCAACTTTCTGTTCTCTTCACCCAAGCCAGTGCTTCCCCACTGAAGGGCATTGCGGGGGCAGTGTGGCTCATCAAAGGATGTGGAGATGTTTGATTGTCGCAGTGAGGTGTCCCGTGCCTTTGGCATCTGATGGGCCAAGGATTTGGCAAAATACCTTACAGTCCATGGGACATTTTCCTAGAAAGGGATAAACTGGTCTCTAAGGTCAATAGCATCTAGTTTGAGATATGCTTACTTAAGAAATTTTGTGACAATGAGCAAGTATGACCTGTGGGAGGACCTTGAAAATGGTTGACTGGCTGCTGGTACAGTTTATAGTTTCTTCACCATGCCAGGTGTCAGCTAGAGGCTTGATTCTTGGGGAGCTGTGACTTAATTGTCATGAAAAGGGTGTGCAGTCAGTCACCGGAGTAGGGCGTTGTTCCTTGCTAACTCCTCCCTCCTTGAGAGGTGATGTTGCTACAAGAAGATAGTTCGGAATTTGTCTACTGTTTTCATGGCAATAGTGGAGTTGCATTTAGGGTGTCCAGCTAAAGGGGTGCTTCTGGTTAATTGTGTCCTCCAGGGTGGTTAGGGTAGGGATGAAGCTGAGAGGGCAGTCTTCCTGATACTTGTTCCTTTTCAAAGTGTTACCTTGGGAACTTAAAAGGTACCTTGGTTGCTTGTAAGTGAACTAAAGAATTAGGAGAAAGAAAATAGCAGAAGTCAATGTTCAACTATGTATGTCAATTGGATACCAGGTGTGTGTGTGTGTTTATGCGCACGTGCAGAAGTGCATACACGTGTGTATTTAATTATATTTGCCTGTGCAAGCCATTGTGAAGGCCAGTGACAGCAGAAAATGTTAGCCTTCATCACTCACCTTACTTCGTGTGAGAAGGCCGCTCACTGAACCCAGAACTCATTTTCCAGGGAGCTCTGCAGACTAACCACTGGGGTTACAGATGTGTGCTGTTGTGTCTGGATTTTTACAAAGGTGTCAGGAGATTTGAACTCAGGTCTTCGCTATTGCACAGAAGCTGTTTACACACTGAGCTACTACCTCCTTCCCTGGCTTCTTCTTTCAGTGGTTTAAGAAAGAGGAGATATCCTGCTACTTGCCAATGTTTTGTGGTGCCAGGTGTTAATCACTGGAAGATATTCCTAATGCCTGTGGCTTAAGCATTTTGTACCTAACCATTGAAATAGCCCTGACATAATCACCTTTTATGAGTTGTGTGGTTCAGTGTGGCATACTTAGCATTTCCTTTCTTCTTATTTTTTGTAAAACTTGATTGAATGCACCAGTTGGAGATAAAAATTGCTTTTTACAGCAGTGAGTGTAAAATGGAAAAGCTTGTCGTTGTTAAGCGTATAGATTTTTTCATTAAATTTTTGTTATAAATATTTCACTGGCTACATTCAAATCAGTATGATGGAGTTGAAACATAATAATACTATTGATTTAATAAATGCTGGCATTCCGGTGTCATTTCTTAATGAAATTAATATTGTGTGAGTCGTTTTCTAACAAGTACATGAGCATTAATCTATTCTTCAAATAAAAAAATAAAGAAACACTATGAGACAAATGGCTTTTTAAAGAAAGTATAACATACTCTGATGTGAGTAAAGTTTCCAGAGTTCATTATATAACAATTTGGGTGTAGTATTAATTAAAACCTTCCTTTAATTTTACTGAAGCCTATTCCTAGAAATTATGCAAATTATTGAGGCCTTGAAGAGAAACCAATGTTTAATTTCCCAATAGACCCAAAACTGGCATGTTGGAACTAAGATTTATCTCATGCAGTGTAGTGTTTATTTATTTGCACATGCGTGTGTGTGTGTGTGTGTGTGTAAGTGTAATGTGTTTTTGTGACTATGTGCACTTCAAGTGACTATCTTTCTCTGCACTCATCTTGTTCCTTGGAGGCAGCATCTCTCCCCTTTTGAGCTTGGCTTTTGCATTTTCTAAGCAAAGCTGGAAGCCAGTAAGCCCTATGGCTCCTCCATTCTCTGTCCCACCTCCCTGCCTTGAAGTTAAGGTTGTAGGTGTATGTGGGATACCTGGTTTGTTATGTGGGTGACAAAATTTTACTCTAGTCCTCCTAACTGGGTAACAAGTGCTTGTAACCCCTGAGCATTGTTCCAGCCACCCTCTGTCACACTTCTGTGTAAGCATGTGAGTGACTATGGATGTCCTGGTATGTAAGTAAAACCTTGCTGACTTACCCTGGCACTTTTTGTTGTCAAATTCCCCAGTCATCCGAAAGAATTGCCTCTAACTCCAGTGCTGGGTGTAGGGCAGGGTAAGAATAGGGACAGAGGACAGATTGATTCCTGAAACTCATTGGCCTGTCAGTCATTTAGTTGAATTGATTAGCCTCAGATTCAGTAAAAGAACTTCTCTCAAACATTAAAGTTGGAGAGTAGTTGAGGCAACACAGCTAATGTTGAATTCTGGAACACACACACAGAGAGAGAGAGAGAGAGAGAGAGAGAGAGAGAGAGAGAGAGAGAGAGAGAGAGAGAAAGAGAGAGAAACAGAAAGACAGAGAAAGACACACATAGAGACAGAGACAGAGGTACAGAACCCCCTCCTAGCCACACACACGTACACACACACACACACACACACACACAGACACACACACAGAGAGAGAGAGAGAGAGAGAGAGAGAGAGAGAGAGAGAGAGAGAGAGAGAGAGAGAGAGAGAGAGACAGAGACAGAAGCAGACAGAGACAGAGGTACAGAACACATTACCCCTCCAACCCCCAACCCACAAATGATCTGAAGAACGTAGACTAAAGAGATGATGCAAGAACAAGTTCAGATTTCTATTTCTGAAAACAGGCAGCCGTTGATTGGTTATCACTAGACAACTGCACTTGATAAAGAATCAGATAAGGGACTAATCTACACGCTGAGTTTCTTGGAGCCAAAAACCTTTCAATGGGAGCATTGGTTGTAGTAGGATGGATGTAGACTTAGCCAATGACATCTTGTAGTCAGTGATCAGCATCAAATTAAAGATCTGGGACAGGAAGTCTTAACAGTTATGTAACAGCTTTCTTTGGAATGTTGGCTCTCCTGGCAGAGCAGAGATTGCTGTTAAAAGTATACAAAGCAGAGCTGGGACAGATGCTAGAGTTGCAGGCTTAAGCCTGGGGTTGACCAGAAGTCTGGATTGCTGACCGCTTCTTTTACAAAGAAACTGGAGAGGGAAAATTTCACAGAGAGCTCTAGAGATTAGAGGCAGCTAAGAAGTGACCATTTGCTACAATTAGTGAGCAAGATTGTCTAGTCTAGCATCTTTGCACACTTAGTAGAGGGGTATACCACACCAGAGAAGCAAGCGCAGGGGTCTGGAGAAATCAGCACATTCTCCTGGGCCATTCCTAATTACCAGTGTGTCTAGAGTGCCCCAGGTCTGTATTGACAACACAGCATAACAATAAACGCTTAAACTTGCTGAGGATACTCAGGGACATTTGATTGTAACTTCTTCAGAATAAAAGGATAAAGAGCTACGTTTAAAAGAGGGAAAACACTTACCTGCAAAATCCACAAGTGTGACTCAGATCTCATCTATAAGAACTGGGGGGCTTTGGTGTCTGCAGGGGAGCCTTGGTTTTAATCTTTTAACTCAGGTGTCAATTAGGAACTCTGTGTTTAGCTCTTATGCCTCAGCACCTGCAGTTTGCAGCCCTGGCTTAGTTAGTCTGTGCTAATTCACATTAAATCCCTGGATTGTTGCTTTGAATTCCTTTTATTTTTCTAGTGCCTTAGAAAAAAAGTGCTTTGTTTGCAGCAGTGCTTGTATTGAAGAATTTCTCCTTGCTTTTTCTCCTTAGGCTTATTATTTTATAAAGTGTTGATTATCAGTTCTTAAGGAATTTATAAAGGTCGTCATATAAACAACTGAAGTCATCACCTGCATATAAGAGTGCTTCTTTCTGCATGTAATTTTTATAAAGTGTTGATTGTTTAGCTCTGAAGTAATTTTAGAATGGAGTGAGATCCTTTGAATGTCTCCTGACATGTGACTGCACTTCCTCTGATTACCCCTTCCTGGCCATAGCACCAAACCCTTTGCTCAGACCCTGGTTGTATTATGTACCTTTGGATACAGAGACCTCCATAGATTACAATGAGGAACTGAGAAGGCAAAGGAGCTGGGGCTGGAGAGATGGCTCTGCAGTTAAGAGTGCTTGCTGCTCTTGCCGAGGACCAGTGTTCAGTTCCAAGAACCCCCATATCAAGCATCTCACTATCGTCTGTAACTCCAGCTCTAGGAGATTCTGATGCCCCTTCTGTCCTCCATAGGCATTTGCACAAGTGTATGTGTGTATCTGTGTGTGTGTAAAAGTGAGCTTGTGATTGTATATACATATTCCTCCCCCCTGACAAAATGTTGAAGTATTGGAGAGTTAATTTTTTTGTTTTTGTTTTTAATGAGATAGGTTCTAACTCTGTAGCATACATAGGCTGGAGCTAGAACTCAGTATGTAGCTCAGGCTCACCTTAAATTTACAGTCTTTCTGCCTCAACCTTTCAAGTGATGGAATAGTATGTATACGTCACCACACCTTGAGGGAGGAGGAGGAAACAGATGTGTGTGTGGGGCACCCTTGCTTGTACATATGGAGAATAGTGGGCTACTTTGGGTATCTTCCTCTATAACATTCTACCTTAGTTTTGTAACAGAGCCTCTTACTGAACCTGAAGCTAGTCGTTTCAGGTAAACTAGCAGGCCAGAGAGCCCTTGGATCCATTTGTGCTCACTTGCCTGTCTCTACAGTCATAGGCATCCGTACGACAGCTGGCTTTTTACATGGGAGCTGGAGATCTGAATTCAAGTCTTCACACTTTTGAATTAGGCACTTTACCAAGGAAACCAACTCCTCAGAGCCTCTGCTGGAGAATTTTGAAAGGAGTTCTTTTCTGGTCTCCTGTTGGGCAGAGACTAATTGATTGGCTTTTGTGGTGGGAGCTGAACTACAGGCTCAACCCATCACGACTCCCTCTAATTCAGTTGGCTTAGAGTTGGCTATAGAATGTCATCATGAAATCCATTCAAACTCCACTTGAGATATTCAGATTTAAGAGAGCAATAGATCCCCAGGGTTTTTTTTTTTTTTTTTTTTTTTGTTTTTTTGGGGGGGAGGGGCTTACTGTGTATTTATTTGATATATTTGGAAATAGCAAGCTTTATTTGAACCTGTTATTACTTCAGGGACAGGCTGTAAATTTATTTATTTATCCTTGACTACATACACTAATGTGAAGTACAAGATGACCTCCAGTCCAGCAAGATGAATTCTGATATTCTGAGTCCAGTCAACCTCATCTACGAGGTGTGGCTGAAGAAGATACTGGAATTTGTTTTTTGGAAGAAGCAGTGGAGCCCCTGGGCTCAGTCATCAGGTTTCAGGGAGGGGTCAGTGCTGGCAGATACCAATCGAGAAGGAAATGCAAAGCTCATTTTCATTGAGTAGGAGTCAGGTTCAGATGTCCCCAGGGCAGCTGCAGCATCTCGCAAGCACTAGGGTTATGGACTCAACCAGTGACCAACCCAGACCCTAGCCTGTTTGGAAGGAGAATAGGAGATTCCCGCTAATGGATGCTGTGTCTTGTAATTTGTTGTCAAAAGGCCCTGCTTTTTTTCTGAAGGTAATTCTGATGGGTTTCAGATGACTGATGGCCACCTTTATTGTGTGGGGCTTCAGTGGTGAGTACCTGACAAGATCAAAGCAATGCATCGCCACACAAGTTGTTTCTCTTCATGTAAATTTAAGCATGGCCCATGAAGGCATGCTGCCTCTCCCTTGGAAAAGTAATTTAGCCTGTAGAAAATAAATCCACACTGTCTTGCAATAATTAGGAATTTGAAATGGAGAGAATTCATTATTTCCATCAGATTTCAGTCACTCAAGACAATGCTCAAGAACAGAGTCCAGAGTGTTGCCAAGTTAATTTCTGGTGTCATCTCCTTTAACATGCTTGTCGTTATTCCTGCAGGACCATGCAGACTTGCAAAGCCATGCCTTCACAGTTGGGATGAGGCTGGAGACATTGCATATAAGTGATCCCTTTCATATCTATCCTGCATCAGTGACCAAGGTAGGTTTTCTGCTTTGCTCCATACTCTTTGTTCCACAGTGAATCCCATAAGTCTTCAAAGGTAGGCAGATGTAGTATGTGCCTACAAGGAGCTCACAGACACACCCCATAGACAAACCAAAAGGAGATGGATGTCTCTTCTCAGTTCTGTGCTAAGGTCTTTCTGTGAGAGGGGGCAGAGGAGTCTAACCAGATTCCTTCTTCTAGCCTGGACAAAGTGACTTCTTCTCTTAATAGTTGTCTACTAGTGAGTTGCATTTTACAAACATAACTTACTGGGTCACAGAGGTGACTCAGTGGATAAGGGGGATTGCAGTGCAAGCATGAGAACCTGAGTTCAAATCCCCAGATCTTAAGGTTAAAGTTGGATGGTGCATGCCAGGAATCCAAGCACCAAGAGGACAAAACCAGGGATTACTAGTGCTTGCTGGCCAGCCGACCTAGCCAAATCCAACCAACCAACCAACCAACCATCCAACCAAACTCTAAGCACTGAGCTCCAGATTCAGTGCGAAATCTTTTCTAGGAAATAATATTGATCAAGACGTGTGATACCCTCTTCTGGCCTATACTCATGCATATGGGACACACACACACACACACACACACACACACACACACACACATGTGCACATACAGGCAGTGTGCCACACACGAGAGATAACCTGCTCCTCCTCCATGACTGTCTATTTATATTTAGAAAATTCAAAAAGGCAGATTCTTATTTCCTCATAAACCAGTGTTTTTGCTTCTTTTTTTTCCCCATCTGCCCATGAAAGGCTAAAGGAAGTCACTTGCTTCCAAGATTGTCGTCAGTCAAAATGAAACTCCTTCACTGTGTAAAGATGTTTCTATGCTGATCTGGCAGTCTTTTGAGATATGATTACTAAGATTATCTCTTCTTCATCAGTGAAATCCCGGTGGTTCTAACAATGGTCAAATTCACATTGTGTATTTCCCACCTTAAATACTAGCTTCTGCTAAGTGGTAGGAGCTGCTCACAAGCTGAACATTTTTTTGGTCAAATGTGTCTTCAGTTAATGACACTTTTTATTCTGAGGAAGAATTTGATTAAAGATTCAAGGTCAATTGCAGTTTAATTTTTATTTCCAAAGGAAAGTGGCTATATTTTTATAGTAAATCAAATATTATTATACTTGAACTTTTCCTTCTTTCCTTCCTTCCTTTCTTCCTTCCTTCCTTCTTACTTTTTCATGATTTGTTACAATTTCAGAAAATTAGTGGTGACACTATAGTAAAAACACGTAAACTGGTTGTGATTACGGCACATAGCGTTCTGTTTCTGAATGGGTCTATGGACTTGTCTAGAGCACTACAGTGCCAGCTTCCCCTGAATTTTAGGAAACAGGCTGGCAGAGCCACTGTGCTCAGCCCACATCGGGCACATTTCACACGTCTTTGTTCCTTTAGATTATTGTGATCTTCAGTGTTAGAGAGAGAGACACCTTCTGTATTGGTAGCCTCAATTTAGATAGACATTCAGCGACAGGTTGCGTGCTCACAGTCATTTCCCTTTACGTCGTCTCCCTGAGAGACAGAAACATTTGCAAGTATTCTGAAATGCGTTTTCACACTACTTTCCTTTGCATTTGTATCCAAGAGGAAGTACTCAATGCCATTCTGCCTCCTATGCATCCCATTCTCTGTTTGCCCGTATGCTGTTTTAATGCATGAGCTAGAATGTGTGGTCTTGTCTCTAAGAACCTTCGCACATAAGTTCAAGGCCCATCTTCATGTATGCTTTACCAGAATAGTCTTCATGTAGAAGGTATTTATAAATATATATCGAACATATCTTCACTAGAGGGGATTCCCAGAGTGGGTATGATCACAGTTCATTGTATACATCTCTGAAATTTAAAAAATACATTAAACATATTTATGTTTTAGGATATTTTGCTTGAGACTATCACACACTGTGTTTTTATGACTTTTTACCATGAAAGTTTCACACAGGTGCCCCTTTAAGGTTTTTCATCCTGAAAGCCCTGAAGAAGATAGAATAAACGATATTAAAGCACACAGCTAAAATGGAGAGGTGTCCTAGCATTAAGTGGAGAGGCTTTAGCAGTGGAACAGGGCTGGTCCTGGTATTTCAAACACTGAAGGATGAGATGCTAGCAGTGCTGGAGCATGTAATGTAGGTTGCATTGAAGAAAGGCCAGGGCACGAGAGACCCGTGAGCTCTGTGTCAGAGGGAACACAGAGCAATGGTTTTCATCCCAGGGAACATGAGTCCTGAGAGATATGAGGGAACTTCCTGAACTTTTCTCTGAAGTCTTTTCACAGCAATGTGAAGTTTGGTGGATCCTGGAAACTTTTAGAAAGGGTCCCACAGTGCTTAGATTCCCTGCTGCCAGGATAGCTTATTATGCGTGAGGACCTGTGTGTATGTGTGGTAGGACTAATCACAGTAATCTTTCAGAGAGCTACTGAGTGGTTATAGGTGGTGATCTGGACTGTGAGGCATAGACCAATTAATTCCCTGATGTTATCAGGAATACATTGTACTTCAGGGAATCATACAAGAAAGAAAATGAATGAGTAAATAAGTGGATCCCAGGGAGGGGTTCATGAAAGCTGGGGCTGGTGTGAGAATGTGGTTTCACTCTTTTGATTTTTGTTTTATGTATATGGGTGGTTTGTTTTACCTGCATGTATGTCTATGCACCCTGTACATGGCTAGTGCTTGCTGAAGCCAGAAGAGGGCACCATATCCCTTGGGAATGGAGTTACAAACAGGTGTCAGCCACCATGTAGGGGCTCAGAATTGAACTTGGGTCTTCTGGAAGAATAACCAGTGCACTTAACCAGCGTGCCATCTCTCTAGTCCTGAGAGTGTTTTTAAATGTAACCACTATCAGGAAGCGTTTTTCTAGGCAAGCTGGCCATGATCCATCCTTTGTGTGTGTGTGTGTGTATTAAAACAAAACAAAACAAAAAAGCAAAAAACAAAAAGCCCCAACGCAACCAAACCAAAAAACAAAACAAAAAAACCAAAAAACCAAAAAACAACAAAAAAAAGTGTTTTAAAAAAGAATCTCGTGTGACCCAGGCTGTCCTTAAACTTCTGATCCTCATGCCTCCGTATTCAGGGATAGCATTACAGGCTTGTGGCACCATGCCTAGCTTGAGTCTATGCTTCTTAAAGTAGATTTTCAAAGCCAACTGCCCAGTGACTACAATTAGAGGTAGTTACTGGAATCAGAACATAGACGTGCAGGTTAGACTCTACTCGTGCTTGTAGATTTAGTCTACCATATACTTTGTAATGGAGAAAGCTAGGAAGCAGAGCTTAGTATAAATGTAAAGGTATTGTGCACATGTGCGTGCGTGCGTGTGTGTGTCTGCCTGCCTGCCTGCCTGGTTACATGTGCAAGTTTGTAGGGAGTCAGACATCTGATTTTGCTCTCTGCTTAGAGCTTTGTTTTTTCTTTTTCTTTTCTTTGCAATACTGGAGCTTGAATCTAGAGTCTGGCACATGCTAGGCAAGTGCTGTACTAGTGAGCTCTATTCTGAGTGCTTTTTAGATTTATTTATTTATTTTTACTTTGAGCCAAAGTCTCACTAATTTGCCTTGGTTGGTCTTTAGCTGACTTTGTAGCCCAGACACTTGGTAAGCTTATGAGCACGCGCCTCCACCTCCTTCCCCCGCCCCGACTCGGCTCTCCTTAGCTGGGCTGACAGAGTTCCATCACCTAGACCTGCTTGTTCATTTTTATCATTGGCATTTTCATCTCATTTATTATATATTCATCTACAAAACATTTTCTATGCCTCTGTGAATCATTTGATGAATAAAGGAGGTCACTGTCCTCAGAGAACATCTGATATTTTGGTGGTGACAGGTGATGGGAGGGGGGACATGAAGTAAAGACAGGTTTTTCTGCATACATGATTTCCTCTCTGGCTATAGGATGTTGTATTTTGAAGGCTGTATTGTACAGGAGTCTAGAAGCCTCTGAGGGCTGAAGCCAGAGGGGTTAAAGGATCTGCTGTGAGGAGTTTGGTCCTTGCTGTAGAGGTTCGAGGTGCCACTTTGTCTTTCTAATACCATTTATTTTTCTGTGGACAGAAATTGGTTGTCTTTCTGTCAGTTTGCTTTTCTTCATATGAGGCCCTTGTTTTGTATTTCTACGTCTTTACTTTGTGGTTTTCACTTTCTCTCTTCTGTATACTTTATTTATTCCTCTTTCCATGTATATGACCACCACAACTGAGTCTGCTTTCTTATCTGCTGGGTTCGGTGAAATGTACTGAAATGCTGGTTCATGCTAAAGTCAGTTTGATAGGATATGTTCAGTGTCATTGAAACAGTATCAGGATTTGTATGTGTAACACTGAGAAATTAACATTTCCTTTTCCCTTTCTTTCTTTCTTTCTTTCTTTCTTTCTTTCTTTCTTTCTTTCTTTCTTTTTTAGGTTTTTAATAGTCAGTTTTTCCAAGTGGCCATTGATGATCTAAGACCTGAAGCTAGTAAACTCACAATGCTGTGCCATGCAGATTCTTTGGGGATTTTGCCAGTACAGTGGTGCCTTAAAAATGGAGTCAACCTTGCTCCTCCCAAAGGTTTGTATCCTGTGAAAATTTGTGGGGTTGAAGTAGTCCAGGCTGGTGTTGTCTTCTTGCCTCTGACATGACGGCATCATGTTTGTCTGGACAAGTTGCACTGTGAATTGACCTATGATGCAAGGGAAGGGTTCTTCTGTATTGATTGACATGGATGTCACCATAGCTCCACCCCTTGGAAGGTTTGTGTGGCTCGATTAGCAGGGTCAATGACAAGGCACTTCCTCTGCTAGATAATGCATGCATCGCTGCTTTGCTCTGATGCTGTGTAGCAAGTGATTTAGGCACCAAAATGATTGCCACAGAGAGATGGAAGTTAAAGATATGAAAACGTCTGAGAAGTATGTACAACAAAGTGGCAATGTGTATTTCTTTAGCCTTCAGTGTCTCAGATACTCCACTGCTCAAATACTCTTAGGGTTCAAATTTTTAACATAATAATTATGATAATTCACTTGATGCTATCATCTCCAAGGTTTGCTCAGCTGGGACAACATTAGATGAAAAATGAGGCCCTACATGGTGGTGTGCTTGACAGTAGAGGCAGGAAAACTAGGGGTACAAGATGATCGTCAGCTACATAGTGAGTATAAGGCTAGCCTGGGCTACATGAAACCTTCACTCAGAAAATAAGTAAACTAAACACTAAATGAGATGAAAGAAAATAAGAGAATGTATCTGTGTGTGTATATATATATATATATATATATGGAATGGCAGGAAAGAAATTGGAGAAAGATTAGAAAAAAAACTTAACGGGACAGATTGTTACATAGTACCTTAAATACAAAGAAGTTTTGCATGAGCCTTTTTCAGATTTTCAGATGTGTAGGGATTATGGAATAACTTCAGATGTCACATTTGCTAGCCGGCTGTCTGGTGCTGTTGTGCCATTGACCTGTGCTGTGTGCAGCTT
Organism: Arvicanthis niloticus; assembly: GCF_011762505.2. Classification (NCBI taxonomy): domain Eukaryota; kingdom Metazoa; phylum Chordata; class Mammalia; order Rodentia; family Muridae; genus Arvicanthis; species Arvicanthis niloticus. The sequence goes on along the minus strand of NC_047665.1, from coordinate 56,857,425 downwards.
ATCTACAGCATCGTTGCCCTTGCTGGGCTCTGACCCTCATTTCTCCTCCATCTTCCTCTCTATGCTGAAGATGCTCCTGCATCTCTCCATTTCAGCTGTTGACTTTTCAGATTACAGATGCATAGTTCTGTGGGCTGATGACATGGCAGTGGACCATCTTTGAGGTTTCTGATCACTGTGTCCTCAAAAACCGTGTCATGTGGACTCTTTATCACCGACAGTTCATGTAATCTGCCATGCCCAGAGAAACAAAGATTTGAGTGACAGGAGCTGTAGTCACCATGCCTACTCCACCTGGTGACGGTGGAAAGGCTCCAGCCCGTGGGCCCTCTGTGTATTTATGTTTGGGTTCTTGTTGTGACCTGAACTAAATAAGAAGCTTTCACTGGGGACTTCATGGTCGTCTCGAGGTAGCACCCAGAACCAAATTAGTAGGGTTTGATGAGCACAGAGAAACAAGTAGTGTTTGCTGTACCAGGAGCAAGCACAGCTGCTGTACACTCAGGCAGGTTCAGCAGCATGGAATGCAGACCAATGTTCTAAGTACTCTGCAGATGTAGACTACAAAGGAGGATGTGTTAATCATTATGTTTAAATTCCACGTCCTACTACATGAGGGAATTTAACACTTAAGTAGCTTTTCTCATTTGAAATGGGCTGTAAAAACTATCTCATTTAAACCCCAGTCTTCCTCCCCCACCCCGTCCCTTCTACCGGGGACTTCAAGCTCAGTTGTGTTAAATAATTTATGAAATCCCAAGAGGTTGTCTGAATTCTGGTCTTGCAATCCCAAATGAATGCTTCTCCTCGTAGGTGTACTAACTAGCCTTTGTTACTATTCCTAGGGCTGGCATCTTCTACATAGTCTATCCTTCAGGGCAGTTCGGGTGGCCTTAGTCAGGGCTGGCAGATGTTAGTGGGTCATGACTTTTACATGGGTAATTGGTCTATATGCGTGAGAGCAGTTGGTGAATTACAGTTTGAAGGTGTAATTTTCCAAATGTTGATGTTTATACCACAGTCGTGGCTTTGTTTATTGGACTCTGGTTTCATCTCATAAGAGTAGATTATATTTATGTTGGTAATTAAAACGAATGCAAATTTAGACCTGTTGATACTGCTGGGTTTTGTAATGTGGCTTAGTGGTTTCCTTTTGAGGTTGCGCATCTCACGTCTTATCTTACTATGAGGGCTGGGAGCCCTGTTACAGGATTGTGCAAACACCATTCCATATTTTATTAATGTGTGAAAGGAGAAGATTTTTTATGTCTGTTTTAATATTGAACATTGGGGTTGGTAGCTAGAATGTGTAAGCTATCATGTGCATATTCCCAAGAGATTTCAAAGGTTTTCCTGTGTGCTTAGATTTCTGTGAAAATTCTGAATCGTTCTTGCAATTGGGTGTTGCCTGGTCTTTGACAGTCTTTTGGTAGAAGGCAACATGGGAGAGAGACATGACAAGAACGCAGATCTCTTTTTCTGTTGTTTTGACTCTGCTCTCTTTTAAAAGAGAAAGCAAAATATATCAGCCCCCAACTCTAGAGCCAAATCTTCTAAGCTGGGAAAGACAGGAACTTTGTGGTGGCTCCTGCCTCAGGGTTTTGCTGCTAGAGATGTGATCATGCATTTTAACCAAATAAAGGACAGTCAATGTTATAGATCCTACCAAAAGTACTTAAAGAAATACATAAATAAATAAACTAAAAATGATGGATACATAGGCTATCCACCTTCTGGTCATGGGATACCAAAGATTAGTAGTAGACTTCAAAGAGGGAGACTTCCTAACTGAGGAATCGTTTGGTGGAAAACATTGGGTTTGTGCTGTAAAATGCAGAAGCCAATAGTGAAGGAAAGTGTTGATTGTAACATTTTCCTGTCACTAGGTCGACCATCTAATTGAAATACAAACTATTTAATATGATCTAGGAAAAAGAGGTGTATTTAAATTATTAACACAACACAAAATAGTGACTCTTAAATCTAATTCTATTTCCATAAAGAACCTGAGCACTTGTCCTTAGTTCATTTCAAAAATTCCATTTATCAACATGTCATTGTATTATAGAGAATAATATATTGAAATTCTGCCAGGCATGGTGGCATAAAATGGCAATCCCCAAAACTGGGAGAGTCAGGATGATCAGAGTTCAAATTCATGCTTAATGTCACGATGAGTTAGAGATCAGTCTGGGATTCATGCGACACTCAATATGTATGTGCATGTGTGTACATGTATATGTGCAGGTACATGTGTGTACATAAATATACATATACATACAAAAGCATGCACAGACACACACATTACACACATGAATGGCAGTCATCGATCTATTTGGATAATATGTGACTTACAGTTTTAGAGATTACGCAGTTCTGTGCTTGTGAGAGGTCTTACTCATCAGGGGAAAATGCTGGCCAGAGTCAGGAGGAGCACAGTTCAATTCATGCTTAAGATCATGATGAGTTAGAGACAAGCCTGGGATTCATATGATCCCCCTCTGTAAGTGCAGATGTGTTAATGTATGTGTGCATGTACATGTGTGTATATAAATATACATATACACATACACAGACATGCAAGCATGCTCAAACACACACACACACACACACACACACACACACACACATACAAATGTGTGCGCAAATGGCACTCACATAACAATTTGAATGATATGTGACTTCGAGTTTTAGAGATTTTGCAGTTCTGGGCCAGTGAGAAAAATCACTCACCAGGTGAAAGCATTTGCCAGAGATAGAAGGATCAGAGTTCAAATTAAAGTTTAACCTCATGATGACTCTGCCTGGGATTCATGAGATGCCCGCTATGTATATGCAAGTGTGTATACCTGTGTGTGGATGTACATGTGTGTATATGAATATACATATACATGCACACAACACACACAAACATAAATGACAGTCATCAATGCATTTGAATGACATGTGACTTACAGTTGTAGACCTTATGCAGTTCTGGGCCAGTGAGCGGTTCCACTCATTTGCTAAAAACGCTTGTCAGAGTCAGAAGGATCAGAGTTCAAATTCATGCTTAACCTTATGATGAGTTAGAGACAAGCCTGGAATTCATGTGATGCCCCTACGTGCATGTGTGTATATGTATGTGTGAATGTACATGTGTATATATGAAAATGCATATACATACACACGCACACATACACGCATGCACACACATGCACACTCACACACAAGGTCCTCATCGATCCATTTGAATGATATGTGACTTATATTTTTAGAGATTATACTGTAGTAAGCCAGTGAGAGGTCTCACTCAACAGGGAAAACACTTGCCAGAGTCAGGTGGATCAGAGTTCAAACTCATGCTTACCTTAATGTTGAGTTAGAGACAAGCCTGGGTATAATCTGATACCCCCTGTGTATGTGCATGTGTGTATACTTGTGTGTTCATGTATATGTGTATATATGAAAATACATATACATAAACACACACTATTACACACAGAAGTGCAAACATGTGCACGCATACACACACACACACACACACACACAAATGGCACCAATCCATTTGAATGATATGTGACTTAGAGTTTTAAAAATTGTGCAGTGCAGAGCAAGTAAAGATCTCAGTCAGCAGGTGAAAATCCTTACCAGAGTCAGGAGGATCAAAGTTCAAATTCATGCTTAACTTCATGATGAGTTAGAGTTCAGCCTGGGATTCATGTGATGGCCCCTATGTATGTGCAGGTGTGTATATGTGTGTGTGTATGTACATGTGTGTATATCAATGTACATATACATACACAGAGTCACATGCATGCACACATACACACACAAACTAATGACACTTATTGACCCATTTGAATGACATATGACTTACAGTTGTAGCGATTGTGCAGTTCTGGTACAGTGAGAGGATTTACTCATTTGCTAAAAATGCTGGTCAGAGTCAGAAGGATCAGAGTTCAAGTTCATGGTTAACCTCATGATGAGTTAGAAATCAGTCCGGGACTCATGTGATGCCACTTAGGTAGGTGCATGTGTGTATATGTATGTGTGCATGTACATGTGTGTATATGAAAGTGCATATACATACACACAAACACATACACGCATGTGCAAACACATAAACTCTCAGAAATGAATGGCACTCATCGAACAGTTTGAATGATATGTGACTTAGAGTTTTAGAGATTTTGCAGTTCTGGGCCAGTGAGAAAAATCACTCACCAGGTGAAAGCATTGGCCAGAGACAGAAGGATCAGAGTTCAAATTAAAGTTTAACCTCATGTTGAATTAAAGATCAGCCTGGGATTCATGGGATTTTCCCTACATATGTTCATGAGTGTATACTTGTGTGTGGATGTACATGTGTGTATATGAATGTACATATACACGCACACATACACACACACATAAATGACAGTCATCAATGCATTTGAATGACATGTGACTTACAGTTGTAGACATTATGTACTGTTTTAGTGACTGTTTTAGTGAACGGTTCCACTCATTTGCTAAAAATGCTTGTCAGAGTCAGAAGGATCAGAGTTCAAATTCATGCTTAACCTCATGATGAGTTAGAAATCAGCCTTGGGGTTCATGTGATGCCCCCTGTGTGTGTGTGTGCATGTGTGTATATGTATATGTGTATGTACATGTGTGTATATGAAAATGCATATACATACACACACATACACGCATGCGCGCAAAGTAATGGCACTCCTAGATCCATTTGAATGACATGTGACGTAGAGTTTTAGAGATTACACTGTATTGGGCCAGTGAGTGTCTCACTCACCAGGTGAAAAACGCTTGTCCAAGTGAGGAGGTTCAAAGTTCAAACTCATGCTTAACTTCATGATGAGTTAGAGATCAGCCTGGGATTTGTGTGATGCCCTCTATGTATGTACAGGTGTGTATATGTGTGTGTGTATGTACATGTGAGTATGTTAATATACATATACGTACACACAGTCACATACATGCACACATATACACACACATACACATAAACTAGTGGCAGTCATCGACACATTTGAATGGTATGTGACTTACAGTTTTAGAGATTATGCATTACAGGGCCAGTGAGAGGTTTCACTCATTTGGTAAAAATGCTTGTCAGAGTCATGAGGTTCAGAGTTCAAATTCACGCTTAACTTCTTGATGAGTTAGAGATGAGCCTGGGATTCATGTGATGTGCAAGGGTGTATATGTAAGTGTTCATGTACATGTTTGTATATGAATATGCATATACATACACACATACACACACGAATGGCACTTATTGATCCATTTCAATGATATGTGACTTAGACTTTTAGAGATCACGCACTACTGGGGCAGAGAGAGGTGAAAATACTTGCCAAGGGAGGAGGATCAGAGTTCAAATTCTTGCTTAACTTTATGATAAGTTAGAAATCAGTCTGGAACTCATGTGGTGCCCCCTATGTATGTGCATGTGTGTATACTTGTGTGTGCTTGTACATGTGTGTACATGCATATACATATACATCCACACACACACATACACACGCATGCACACACCCACACAAACACAAATGTTACTTATTGATCCAGTTGAAGGATATGTGACTTAGAGTATTAGAAATTATGAAGTACTGGGCCACTGAGAGGTCTCATTCACCATGTAGAAACACTTGACACAGTAAGTAGGTTCAGATTTCAAATTCATAGTTTAGTTAGTTAGACATCAGCCATGGATACATGTTATGTTCCTATGTATATGCATGTGTGTATATGTGTGTGCATGTACATGTGTGTATATAAATATACATACATATACACACAGTCACATGCATGCACACATACACACACAGAAACATACACACACACACACACACTAATGCCACTCATTGATCCATTTTTGATATGTCACTTAAAATTTTAGAGATTCTACAGTAGTGAGCCAGTGAGTGTCTCACTCACCAGGTGAAAACGCTTGACTGAGTCAGGAGGTTCAAATTTCAAACTCATGCTTAACTTCATGTTGAGTTAGAAATCAGTTGGGATCATGTGATTTCCCTTATGTATTGGCATCTGTGTATAATTTGTGTGCATGTACATGTGTTTATATTAATATGCATATACATACAAACACACATAAAAATCACACGTGCACACACACACACATACACCCAGATATAGTTGAATGGCATTCATCAGTTTATCTGAATGATATGTCACTTAAGTGCTTTAGAGATTATGCAGTTCTAGGCCAGTGAGAGGTCTTAGTCAGCTGGTGAAAACGTTTGCCAAAGTCAGGAGGATCAGACTTCAAATTCATGCTTTACTTCATGATGAGTTAGAGATGAGCCTGGGATTCATGTGATGTGCTTGTGTGTATATGTAAGTGTGCATGTACATGTTTGTATATGAAAATGCATATACATACACACATACACACGAGTGGCACTTATTGATCCATTTGAATGATATGTGATTTAGAGTTTTATAGATTATGTATGTCTGGGGAAGAGAGATGCTACTCTCAAGGTGAAAATTCTTCCCAGAGACAGGAGGATCAGAGGTCAATTCATGCTTAACTTAAGGATGAGTTAGAGACAGGCCTGGGATTCATGCGATGTCCTCTTTTATGTGCATATTGTATATGTGTGAATGTACATCTCTGTATATCTATTATATGTATATGTCCATATGTATGTATATTTTGTCTGACACCTACAGTCAGACAAATGCACGCACACACACAGACACATAGACACACAGACATACACACACACACAAATGAATGCCACTCGTTAGTTCATTTGAATGATATGTGTCTTAAAGTCTTAAAGTCACCAAGGTAAATTGCTTGCCACAGTCTGGAGGTTCAGAGTTCAGATTCATGCTTAAGTACATGATCAGCCTGTGATTCATGTGCTGTCCCCACGTATGTGCATGTGTGTATACTTGTGTGTGCTTGTACATGTGTGTATATGAATATACATATACATACACACACAAATACATACGCATGCACACACACTCACACAAATGTTTCTCATCGATCCATTTGAATGAACTGTGAATTAGAGTTTTATAGATTATGACATACTGGGTCACTGAGAATTCTGACTTACCATGCTTATCTGTATGTTGTGGTAGAGATCGGTTTGTCATGTGATGGCCCCTATGCATGTACAGGTGTGTATATGAATAGTCACATGCATGCACGCGCGCACACACACACACACACACACTCATCAATCCACTATAAAGATATGCTACTTAGAGTTTTAGAGTTTATACAGTACTGGGCCAGTGAGAGGTCTCACTCACCAGGTGAAAACGCTTCTGTAAGTCAGGAGGATTAGAGTTCAAACTGTTGCTTAACTTCATGTTGAGTTAGAAATCAGTCTGAGATTCATGTGCTTTCCCCTATATATGCGCATCTGTGTATAGTATTGTGTGCATGTACATGTGAGTATGTTAATATACATATACATACAAACACATACAAATGCACGCGCATGTGCACACACACACACAGTTATAGATGAATGGCACTCATCAACACATTTGAATGACATGTGACTTAGAGCTTTAGAGATTATGCAGTTCTGCGCCAGTGACAGTTCTCACTCAGCAGGTGAAAATGCTTGCCAAAGTGAGGAGGATCAGAGTTCAAAATCATGATTAACTTTTTGATGAGCAAGAGATCAGCCTGGGATTCATGTGATGCTCCTATGTATGTGCATGTGTGTATACTTGTATGTGCTTGTAATGTGTGTATATGATAATACATGTGTACACACAACACACACATATACGAATGGCACACATTGAACCATTTGAATGATATGTGACTTAGATTTTTGAGATTATGTAGTACTGGGCCACTGACAGGTCTCACTCAAAACTCTAGACAGAGTCTGGAGGATCAGAGTTTAAATTCATGCTTAACTTCACGATGAGTTGGACACCAGCCTGGGTTTCATGAGATGCTCCCTATGTTTGTGCCTGTGTGTATATGTGTGTGCATGTATATGTGTGTATATGAATATATATACATACACACACATACATACCCAGGTACACACACACACACGCAAACACACGAATGGTGTTTATTGCACCATTTAAATGATATGTGACTTAGGATTTTAGAGATTATGTCTTTCTGGGACATTGAGAGGACTCAGTCAGCAGTTGAAAACACCTGCTAGAGTCAGGAGGATAAGAGTTCAAATTCATCATTCCTTCGTGAGGAGTTAGAGATCAGCCATGGATTCATGTGATGGCCCCTATGTATGTGCAGGTGTGTATATGTGTGTGCATGTACATGTGTGTAAATGAATATATACATACATACACACACATACACACACACACACACACGAATGGCACTCTTTGATCCATTTGAATGATATGTGACATAGAGTTTTAGAGATTATGCAGCTCTGGGCCAGTGAGTGTCTCACTCACCAGGATAAAACGCTTGCCATAGTCAGGAGGATCAGAGTTCAAATTCATGCTTAACTTCATGATGAGTTAGAAATCAGACTGGGATTCATGCAATGCCCCCTATGTATGTGCCTGTGTGTATAAGTGTGTGCATGTACATGTTTGTATATGAATATATATACATACACACACATACACACCCAAGCACAGACATACACTCGAATAGAACTCATCGATCCATTTGAATGATATGTGAATAAGGTTTTTAGAGATTATGCAAATCTGGGCCAGTGAGACGGTTCAGTCATCAGGGGAAAACGCCTGCCACAGTCAGGAAAAGCAGTGTTCAAATTCATCATTTCCTTAATCATGAGTTAGAGATCAGCTTGAGATTCATGTGATGACTCCTTTGTATTTGCATGTGTGTATATGTGTGCATGTACATGTGTGTATATGAATATATACATACACACATTCACATGCAGAAACACACACACATGAATCACACTCATTGAACCATTTGAATGACACGTGACTTAGAGTTTTAGAGATTATCCAGTACTGGGCCAGTGAGTGTCTCACTCACCAGGATACAATGCCTGCCAGGGTCAGGAGGATCCGAGTTCAGGTTCATGCTTAATTTCATGATGAGTTAGAGATCAGCCTGGGATTCATGTGATGCCCTCTATGTATGTACCTGTGTTTATATGTGGGTGAATGTACATGTGTGTATATGAATATGTATACATACACACACATACACACCCAGGCACACACACACACACACACACACACACAAATACATAGGAATGGCACTCATGGATCCATTTGAATGATAATTGACTTCAAATTTTAGAAATTATTCAGTGATGCCACAGTGAGAGGACTTGCTCACCAGCGGAAAGAGCTTGCCAGAGTCACAAGAATGAGAGTTCAAATTCTTGTTTAACTTTATTATGAGTTTGAGATCAGCCTGGAAATCCTGTGACTCCCCCTGTATAATTGCATGTGTGTATACTTGTGTGTACATGTACATGTGCATATGAGCACACATATACATACACACATGCACAAACACACAGACACACTTAGACACATACACACATAGAAATGGCACTCATTGATGTTTGGATGATATGTATCACAGTGTTTTAGAGATTATGCACTGCTGGGCCAGTGGAGGTCTCACTCACCATGTGAAAACGCTTGCCAGAATCAGGAGGTTCAGAGTTCAGTTTCATGCTTACCTCCATGATGCGTTAAAAATCAGACTTGGATTTCTAAATCATGTAATACTGCCATAAATGTGCATGTGTGTATGTGTGTGGGCATGTACATGTGTATATATGAATATACATATACACATTCAGACATATGTACACACACAGAGACACTTGTAAATGGCGTTCATCGATTCATTTGAATGATATGCAACTTAGACTTTTAGAGATAATGCAGTTCTGGGACCATAAGAGGTCTCACTCACCAGGAGAAAACTCTTGACAGAGTCAGAATATCAGATTCAAACTCATGCTTAACCTCCTGATGAGTTGTAGAGCAGTCTCGAATCAAGTGATGCCTCCTATGTATGGTCATGGGTTTATATGTGTCTGTCCATTTACATATGAGTATATGAGTATACATTTACACACAAACCTTCATATTCCCCTGTGTGTGCATGTGAACACACACACACACACACACACACACACACACACAGATGGCACTCATCAAACCATTTGAATGATATGTGACTTAGACTTTTAGAGATTATAAAGTTCTGGGCAAGGTTTCACTCATCTGGAGAAAACGCTTTACAGAGTCAGGAGGATCTGAGTTCAAATTTAAGTTTAAGAGATTAAGCTTTAAGTTGTAGAGATTGTGCAGTTCTGGGACAGTGAGAGGTTCCACTCATTTGGTAAAAACGCTTGTCAGAGTCAGAAGGATCAGAGTCCAAATTCACACTTACCCTCATGCTGAGTCAGAAATCAGTCTGGGACTCATGTGATGCCCCATAGGTTTGTGCATATGTGTATATGTATGTGTGCATGTGTGTATATGTATGTGTGCATGTACATGTGTGTATATGAAAGTGCATATACATACACACAAACACATACACGCATGTGCAAACACATAACATTCAGAAATGAATGGCACTCATTGAACAGTTTGAATGATATATGACTTAGAGTTTTAGAGATTTTGCAGTTCTGGACCAGTGAGAAAAATCACTCACCAGGTGAAAACATTTGTCAGAGACAGAAGGATCAGAGTTCAAATTAAAGTTTAACTTCATGATGAGTCTGCCTGGAATTCATGAGATGCCCACTATGTATATGCAAGTGTGTATACCTGTGTGTGGATGTACATGTGTGTATATGAATATACATATACATGCACACATACACACACACACATAAATGACAGTCATCAATGCATTTGAATGACATGTGACTTACAGTTGTAGACCTTATGCAGTTCTGGGCCAGTGAGAGGATTTACTCATTTGCTAAAAACGCTTGTCAGAGTCAGAAGGATCAGAGTTCAAATTCATGCTTAACCTCATGATGAGTTAGAAATCAGCCTTGGGGTTCATGTGATGCCCCCTGTGTGTGTGTGTGCATGTGTGTATATGTATGTGTGTGTACATGTGTGTATATGAAAATGCATATACATACACACACATACACGCATGCGCACAAACTAATGGCACTCCTAGATCCATTTGAATGATATGTGACGTAGAGTTTTAGAGATTACACTGTATTGGGCCAGTGAGTGTCTCACTCACCAGGTGAAAAACGCTTGTCCAAGTGAGGAGGTTCAAAGTTCAAACTCATGCTTAACTTCATGATGAGTTAGAGATCAGCCTGGGATTTGTGTGATGCCCTCTATGTATGTACAGGTGTGTATATGTGTGTGTGTATGTACATGTGAGTATGTTAATATACATATACATACACACAGTCACATACATGCACACATAAACACACATACACACACACACACATAAACTAGTGGCAGTCATCGACACATTTGAATGGTATGTGACTTACAGTTTTATAGATTATGCATTACAGGGCCAGTGAGAGGTTTCACTCATTTGGTAAAAATGCTTGTCAGAGTCAGGAGGATCAGAGTTCAAATTCACGCTTAACTTCTTGATGAGCTAGAGATGAGCCTGGGATTCATGTGATGTGCAAGGGTGTATATGTAAGTGTTCATGTACATGTTTGTATATGAATATGCATATACATACACACATACACACACATACACACATGAATGACACTCATCGACCCATTTGAATGATATGTGACTTAGACTTTTAGAGATCACGCACTACTGGGGCAGAGAGAGGTGCCACTCATGAGGTGAAAATACTTGCCAAGGCAGGAGGATCAGAGTCCAAATTCTTGCTTAAGTTTATGAGTTAGAAATCAGCCTGGGATTCTTGTAATGCCCCTATAAATGTGCATGTGTGTATATGTATGTGTGCGTGTACATGTGTGTATATAAAAATGTATACACATACACACATACACGCATGCACACACATACACACACACATACACACATATATTAATGGTACTCTTTTGATCTATTTGAATGATATGTGACTTCCAGTTTTAGAGATTATGCAGTTCTGTGCCAAGTGAGAGGTTCCACTCATTTGGTAAAATGCTTGTCAGTGTCAGTAGGATCAGAGTCCAAATTCATGCTTAACCTCTTGATGAGTTAGAAATCAGCCTGGGACTCATGTGATGCCACTTAGGTAGATGCATGTGTGTATATGTATGTGTGCATGTACATGTGTGTATATGAAAATGCATATACATACACACAAACACATATACGCATGCACAAACACACAAACCCACACAAACAAATGGCACTCACATAACAATTTGAATGATATGTGACTTAGAGTTTTAGAGATTTTGCAGTTCTGGGCCAGTGAGAAAAATCACTCACCAGGTGAAAACATTTGCCAGAGACAGAAGGATCAGAGTTCAAATTAAAGTTTAACTTCATGATGAGTCTGCCTGGAATTCATGAGATGCCCACTATGTATATGCAAGTGTGTATACCTGTGTGTGGATGTACATGTGTGTATATGAATATACATATACATGCACACATACACACACACACATAAATGACAGTCATCAATGCATTTGAATGACATGTGACTTACAGTTGTAGACCTTATGCAGTTCTGGGCCAGTGAGAGGATTTACTCATTTGCTAAAAACGCTTGTCAGAGTCAGAAGGATCAGAGTTCAAATTCATGCTTAACCTCATGATGAGTTAGAAATCAGCCTTGGGGTTCATGTGATGCCCCCTGTGTGTGTGTGTGCATGTGTGTATATGTATATGTGTGTGTACATGTGTGTATATGAAAATGCATATACATACACACACATACACGCATGCGCACAAACTAATGGCACTCCTAGATCCATTTGAATGATATGTGACATAGAGTTTTAGAGATTACACTGTATTGGGCCAGTGAGTGTCTCACTCACCAGGTGAAAAACGCTTGTCCAAGTGGAGGTTCAAAGTTCAAACTCATGCTTAACTTCATGATGAGTTAGAGATCAGCCTGGGATTCGTGTGATGCCCTCTATGTATGTACAGGTGTGTATATGTGTGTGTGTATGTACATGTGTGTATATAATTACACATATACATACACACAGTCACATACATGCACACACACACACACACATAAACTAGTGGCAGTCATCGACACATTTGAATGGTATGTGACTTACAGTTTTATAGATTATGCATTACAGGGCCAGTGAGAGGTCACACTCATGAAGATAAAATGCTTGTCAGAGTCAGGAGGATCAGAGTTCAATTTTATGCTTAAGTTCATGGTGAGTTAAATATCAACCTGGGATTCATGGGATGCCCCGTATGTATGTGCATGTGCGTATATGTGTGGGGGTATGTACATGTGTGTATAAAATGTACATGTACATACACACATTTACATTCACCCACATGAGCAGGCACACACACACACACACACACACACACACATACACACACACACACAAATGATACTCATTGATTTATTTGAATGATATGTGACTTAGAGTTTTAGAGATTATACATTACTGCACCAGTCATAGGTCTCACTTTCCAGGGTAAAATGCTAGCCAGAATCGGGAGGATCCGTGTTCAAATTCATGCTTAACCTCATGATGAGTTAAAAACCAGCCCTGGTCTCATGTGATATCCCCATGTATGTGCCTGTGTTTATATGTGTGTGCATGTACATGTATATATATATATATATATATATATATATATATATATATATATATATATACAAACACACACACACACACACACACACACACACCCAGGCATGTGCACGCATGCGCACACACAAACACACACACACACACAAATGGCACTCATCGATTTATTTGAGCGATATGTGAGTTAGAGTTTTAGAGATTATGCAGTGCTCGGGCACATAGACGTGCCACTCAGGAGGTGAAAATACTTGCCATAGTCAGGAGGATCAGACTTCAAATGAATGCTTAATCTCCTCATATGTTGGAGATCAGACCGGCATCACATTACACTCCCATGTATGTGCATGTTTATATATGTGTGTGCATGTACATGTGTGTATATGAATATACATATACATTCACACATATATACATCTGTATGAACACAGACACACACAGACGTACACATAAATGGCACCCATTTATCCATGTGAATGGTATATGACTTAGAGTTTTGGAGAATATGCGGTATTGGGCCAGTGAGATTTCTCAATCACCAGGCTAAAATGCTTCTCAGAATTACGAGGATCAGAGTTCAGATTCAAACTTAACCTCCTGATGTGTTGTTGATTGGCCAGGATTCACGTTATGCCCCTAATGTAAGTGAATGTGTGTATATGTGTGTGAATGTACATGTGTGTATATGAATATATGTACATACACTCACATACACACCCAGACACAAACACACACAAATGGCGCTCATTGGGACATTTTAATGGTAAGCGACTTAGAGGTTCAGAGATTTTGCAGTACTGAAGTATTGAGACTTCTCACTCCCTAGGATAAAACGCTTGCCAGTGCCGAGAGGATCAGAGTTCAAATTCATGCTTACCCTCATGATGAGGTACAGATCAGACTGGGATTCATGCGATGCCCCCTATGGATGTGCATGTGTGTATATGTGTGTGTGCATGTACATGTGTGTATATGAATATACATGTACATACACACATTCACATGCACGCATGCACACACACACAAATGACACTCACTGATCCATTTGAATGATATGTGACTTAGAGTTTTAGAGATTATGCAGTTCTGGGCCAATGAGAGGTCTCAGTCAGAAGGTGAAAATGCCTGTCATAGTCAGGAGGATCAGACTTCAAATACATGATTAACTTCATGGTGGGTCAGAGGTCAGCCTGGGATTCATGTGATGCCCCCTATGTATGTGCTTGTGTATATACTTGTGTGTGTTTGTACATGTGTGTATATGAATATACATATACATACACAAACACATATACACAAAAATGACACTCATTGACCCATGTTAATGATATGTCACTTAAGGCATTAGAGATTATGCAGTACTGGGCCAGTGATGCACTTACCAGGCTAAAATGCTTGCCAGAGTCAGGAGGATCAGAGTTCAAATTCATACTCAACCTCATGATGTGCTGGAGATCAGCCTGGCATTTATGTGATGCCACTTTGTATGTGTATGTGTTTATATGTGTGTGTGATGTACATGTGTCTATATGAATATACATATACATACACAAATTCACATGCACTCATGCACACACACACACATAAGAATGCTACTCATTGATTCATTTGAGTGATATGTGACTTCGAGTTTTAGAGATTATGCAGTATGGGACCAGTGAGTGGGCCAGTGAGATTTCTCACTCTCCAGGGTAAAACCCTTGCCAGACTCAGGTGGATCAGACTTCAAATTCATGCTTAAATTTATGATGAATTAGAGATCAGCCCGGGATTCATTTGATGCCTCCTATGTATGTGCATGTGTGTATAGTTGTGTGTGCTTGTGTATGTGTGTATATGACTCTATATATACATACACACATAAATACACATGCATGCACACACAACCATGTGCACACACACATCCATGTGCGCGCGCGCGCACACACACACACACACACACACACACACACACACACACACACAAATGACCCTCATGGATCCATTTGAATTATACATGACTTAGAATTTTATACAGTATGCTGGTCCAGTGACATGTCTCACTCACCAGGTGAAAAGGCTTTTCAGAGTCAGGTGGAACAGAGTTCACATTGATGCATAATTTCATGATGAATTTGTGATTGATCATCCTGGGATTCATGTTATGCCTCCTATGTATATGCATGTGCGTATACTTGTGTGTGCATTCTACATGGGTATATATGAATATTATACATGTGTGCTTATACATGTATGTATATGATAATATATGTGTATACACACACACGAATGACACTCATCGATCCGTTTGAATGATATGTGATTTAGGGTTTTAGTGATTATGCAATTCTGGGCCTGGTACAGGACTCACTCATGAGGTAAAAATGCTTGCCAGAATTAGGAGGGTCAGAGTTCAAATGAATGCTTAACCTCTTGATGAGTTGGGGATCACACTTGTATCATGTGATACCCCCTATGTATATGCATGTGTGTATATGCTTGTGAATGTACATGTGTGTATATGAATATAATATACGTACACACATTCACATTCACATGCACACACACACACACACGAATGGCACTCGTCGATCTATTTGAATGATATGTGACTTAGAGTTTTAGAGATTATCCAGTACTGGGCCAGTGAGTGTCTCAGTCAGCAGGTATAAATGCTTGCCAAAGTCAGGAGTTTCTGAGTTCCAGTTCATGCTTAAATTTATGATGAATTAGAGATGAGCCTGGGATTCGTGTGATGCCTCCTATGTATGTGCATGTGTGTATAGTTGTGTGTGCTTGTATATGTGTATATATGACTCTACATATACATGCACACATAAATACACATGCATGCACACATAGACACACACACACAAAGACATACATACACAGACAAATGACACTCATGAATCCATTTGAATTATATGTGACAGAGTTTTATAGAGTATGCTGGTCCAGTGACATGTCTCACTCACCAGGTGAAAAAGCCTTTCAGAGTCAGGAGGATCAGAGTTCAAATGAATGTTTTATGTCTTGATGAGCTGGAGATCACACTTGTATCATGTGATACCCCCTATGTATATGCATGTGTGTATATGTGTGTAAATATACATGTGTGTATATAAATATACATATATGTACACACATTCACATGCACACACACATACACGAATGGCACTCATTGATCCATTTGAATGATATGTGGGTTTTAGAGATTATGCAGTACTGGGCCAGTGAGTGTCTCAGTCAGCAGGTATAAATGCTTGCCAAAGTCAGGAGTTTCCAAGTTCTAATTCATGCTTAAATTTATGATGAATTAGAGATGAGCCTGGGATTCGTGTGATGCCTCCTATGTATGTGCATGTGTGTATAGTTGTGTGTGCTTGTATATGTGTGTATATGACTCTACATATACATGCACACATAAATACACATGCATGCACACACACTCATGCACACACAGATACACAGACACATACACACACACAAAAGAATGACACTCAAGAATCCATTTAATTTATATGTGACTTAGAGTTTTAGAGAATATACTGGTCTAGTGACATGTCTCACTCACCTGGTGTAGAAGCTTTTCAGAGTCAGGAGGATCAGAGTTCAAATGAATGTTTTATGTCTTGATGAGCTAGAGATCACACTTGTATCATGTGATACCCCCTATGTATATGTATGTGTGTATATGTGTGTAAATATACATGTGTGTGTATATAAATATACATATATGTATACACATTCACATGCACACACACACACACTCACACACACACATAAATGACACTCATTGATACATTTGAGTGGTAAGTGACTTAGTGTTTTAGAGATTATGAAGTACTGGTTTATAGAGAGTTCTTACTCACTAAGGTAAAACGCTCACCAGAATCGGTAGGATCAGAATTCAGATTCATGCTTAACCTTATGATGGGTCAGAGATCAGTCTGGGATTCATATGATTTTCTCTGTATTGCATCTAGGTGTACTTTTGTGTGCTTATACATGTGTGTATATAAATATGAATATACATGCATACACATGCATGCACACATACATGCAGACAAACACACACACATGAGAATGCCACTCATTGACCCATTTTAATGATATGTCACTTAAAGATTTAGAGATTATGCAGTACTGGGCTAGTGAGAGATCTCACTCAGCAGGCTAAATGCTTGCCTGAGTCAGGAGGATTGGATTTCAAAGTGTTGCTTAACCTAATGATGAGTTGAACACTGGCCTGGCATTCATCAATGCCGAATTTGTGTGCCTGTGTGTACATGTGTGTGCACGTATATGTGTGTATATGAATATATGTATACATACACATATCCACATGCACACACACACAAACACACAGACACACAAGGCACTCATTGATCCATTTGAATAATATGTGATTTAGAGTTTTAAAGATTATATTTAACTGGACCAGTGAGAGGAATCAGTCAGCAGTTGAAAATGGTTGCCAAAGTCAGGAGGATCAGAGCTCAAATTCAAATTTAACTTCATCGGGAGTTAGACATCAACCTGTGATTCATGTATTGTCTCCCATGTATGTGCATGTGTGTATACATGTGTGTGCTTGTGCATGTGTGTATATGAATATACATGCACACACACACACACATATACACACACACGAATGACAAATCGATCCATTTGAATGATATGTGATTTAGGGTTTTAGTGATTATGCAATTCTGGGCCTGGTACAGGACTCACTCACGAAATAAAAATACTTGCCAGAATTAGGAGGGTCAGAGTTCAAATGAATGCTTAACCTCTTGATGAGTTGGGGATCACACTTGTATCTTGTGATACCCCCTATGTATATGCATGTGTGTATATGCATGTGAATGTACATGTGTGTATATGAATATACATATACGTACACACATTCACATTCACATGCACACACACACACATACACGAATGTCACTCATCGATCTATTTGAATGATATGTGACTTAGAGTTTTAGAGATTATCCAGTACTGGGCCAGTGAGTGTCTCAGTCAGCAGGTGTAAATGCTTGCCAAAGTCAGGAGTTTCCAAGTTCCAGTTCATGCTTAAATTTATGATGAATTAGAGATGAGCCTGGGATTCGTGTGATGCCTCCTATGTATTTGCATGTGTGTATAGTTGTGTGTGCATGTATATGTGTGTATATGACTCTACATATACATACACACATAAATACACATGCATGCACACACACTCATGCACACACACATACACAGACACATACACACACATATACACACACAGACGAATGACACTCATGAATCCATTTTATTTATATGTGACTTAGAGTTTTATAGAGTATACTGGTCTAGTGACATGTCTCACTCACCTGGTGAAGAAGCTTTTCAGAGTCAGGAGGATCAGAGTTCAAATTGATGCTTAATTTCATGATGAATTTGTGATCATCCTCTGATTCATGTGATGCCTCCTATGTATGTGCATGTGTGTATAGTTGTGTGTGCATGTATATGTGTATATATGACTCTACATATACATGCACACATAAATACACATGCATGCACACATAGACACACACACACAAAGACATACATACACAGACAAATGACACTCATGAATCCATTTGAATTATATGTGACAGAGTTTTATAGAGTATGCTGGTCCAGTGACATGTCTCACTCACCAGGTGAAAAAGCCTTTCAGAGTCAGGAGGATCAGAGTTCAAATGAATGTTTTATGTCTTGATGAGCTGGAGATCACACTTGTATCATGTGATACCCCCTATGTATATGCATGTGTGTATATGTGTGTAAATATACATGTGTGTATATAAATATACATATATGTACACACATTCACATGCACACACACATACACGAATGGCACTCATTGATCCATTTGAATGATATGTGGGTTTTAGAGATTATCCAGTACTGGGCCAGTGAGTGTCTCAGTCAGCAGGTATAAATGCTTGCCAAAGTCAGGAGTTACCGAGTTCCAATTCATGCTTAAATTTATGATGAATTAGAGATGAACCTGGGATTCGTGTGATGCCTCCTATGTATGTGCATGTGTGTATAGTTTTGTGGGCATGTATATGTTTGTATATGACTCTACATATACATGCACACATAAATACACAGGCATGCACACACACACACACATACACACACCGACAAATGACACTCATGGATCCATTTGTATTATATGTGACTTAGAGTTTTAGAGATTATGCAGTGCTGGTCCAGTGACATGTCTCACTCATCAGGGGAAAAAGCTTTTCAGAGTCAGGAGGAACTGAGTTCAAATTGTTGCTTAATTTCATGATGACTTTGTGATCATCCTGGGATTCATGTCTCCTATGGATATGCATGTGTGTATACCTATGTGTGCATTCTACATGTGTATATGAATATTATACTTGTGTGTGCTTGTACATGTGTGTATATGATAATACATGTGTATACACACATACCCCCACACACAGACACACAAATGTCACTCATTGAACCATTTGAATGATATGTGACTTAGAGTTTTAGAGATTATCCAGTACTGGGCCAGTGAGTGTCTCAGTCAGCAGGTATAAATGCTTTCCAGTCAGGAGTTTCCAAGTTCCAATTCATGCTTAAATTTATGATGAATTAGAGATGAGCCTGGGATTCATGTGATGCCTCCTATGTATGTGCATGTCTGTATAGTGGTGTGTGCTTGTATATGTGTGTATATGACTTTATATATACATGCATACATAAATACACATGCATGCACACACACACATACACACACATACACACACACAGATGATACAGGTGACACTCATGGATCCATTTGATTTATATGTGACTTAGGGAGTATATGTGACTTAGGAGTTTTAGGGAGTATGCTGGTCTAGTGACATGGTCTCTCACCTGGTAAAGAAGCTTTTCAGAGCCAGGAGGATCAGAGTTCAAATTGTTACTTAATTTCATGAAGACTTTGTGATCATCCTGGGACTCATGTGGTGCCTCCTATGTATATACATGCATATATACTTGTATGTGCATGCACATGCATGTACATAAATATTATAATTGTGTGTGCTTGTACATGTGTGTATATGATAATATATTTGTATACACGCACAGACAACCCCCCCCCCAAGAATGGCACTCATCGATCAATTTGAATGATATGTGGGTTTTAGAGATTATGCAGTACTGGGCCAGTGAGTGTCTCAGTCAGCAGGTATAAATGCTTGCCAAAGTCAGGAGTTTCCGAGTTCCAATTCATGCTTAAATTTATGATGAATTAGAGATGAGCCTGGGATTCATGTGATGCCTCCTATGTATGTGCATGTGTGTATAGTTGTGTGTGCATGTATATGTGTGTATATGAGTCTACATATACATGCACACATAAATACACATGATGAATTTGTGGTCATCCTGGGATTCATGTGATGCCTTTTACGTATAGTTGTATGTGCATGCATTTGAGTGTATATGAATATTATATTTGTGTGTGCTTGTACATGTGTGTATATGATAATACATGTGTATACACACACATGAATGACACTCATCGATCCGTTTGAATGATATGTGATTTAGGGTTTTAGTGATTATGCAATTCTGGGCCAGGTACAGGACTCACTCACGAGGTAAAAATGCTTGCCAGAATTAGGAGGGTCAGAGTTCAAATGAATGCTTAACCTCTTGATGAGTTGGAGATCACATTTGTATCTTGTGATACCCCCTATGTATATGCATGTGTGTATATGCTTGTGAATGTACATGTGTGTATATGAATATACATATATGTACACACATTCACATTCACATGCACACACACACACATACACGAATGGCACTCGTCGATCTATTTGAATGATATGTGACTTAGAGTTTTAGAGATTATCCAGTACTGGGCCAGTGAGTGTCTCAGTCAGCAGGTATAAATGCTTGCCAAAGTCAGGAGTTTCTGAGTTCCAGTTCATGCTTAAATTTGTGATGAATTAGAGATGAGCCTGGGATTCGTGTGATGCCTCCTATGTATGTGCATGCGTGTATAGTTTTGTGGGTATGTATATGTGTGTATATGACTCTACATATACATGCACACATAAATACACATGCATGCACACACACACACACATACACACACCGACAAATGACACTCATGGATCCATTTTATTTATATGTGACTTAGAGTTTTAGAGATTATGCAGTGCTGGTCCAGTGACATGTCTCACTCATCAGGTGAAAAAGCTTTTTCAGAGTCAGGAGGAACTGAGTTCAAATTGTTGCTTAATTTCATGATGACTTTGTGATCATCCTGGAATTCATATGATGTCTCCTATGGATATGCATGTGTGTATACCTATGTGTGCATTCTACATGTGTGTACATGAATATTATAATGGAGTTTGCTTGTACATGTGTGTATATGATAATACATGTGTATACACACAGAGACAAATGAATGACACTCATCGATCCATTTGAATGGTATGTGACTTAGGGTTTTGGTGATTATGCAATCTGGGCCTTGTACAGTTCTGCCTCATGAGGTGAAAATGCTTGCCAGTATTATGAGGGTCAGAGTTCAAATGAATACCTAACCTCTTGAGAGTTGGAGATCACACTTGCATCATGTGATACCTCCTATGTATATGCATGTGTGTATATGCGTGTGAATGTACATGTGTGTATATGAATATACATATATGTACACACATTCACATTCACATGCACACACACACAAAAGGCACTCATCGATGCATTTGAATGATATGTGACTTAGAGTTTTAGAGATTATGCAGTACTGGGCCAGTGAGTGTCTCAGTCAGCAGGTATAAATGCTTGCCAAAGTCAGGAGTTTCCGAGTTCCAATTCATGCTTAAATTTATGATGAATTAGAGATCAGCCTGGGATTCATGTGATGCCTCCTATGTATGTGCATGTGTGTATAGTTGTGTGTGCATGTATATGTGTGTATATGACTCTATATATTCATGCACACATAAATACACATACATGCACACATACCCATGCACACACACACATACACACAAACAGACGACACAGGTAACACTCATGGATCCATTTGATTTATATGTGACTTAGAGTTTTAGGGAGTATGCTGGTCCAGTGACATGTCTCACTCACCTGGTGAAGAAGCTTTTCAGAGCCAGGAGGATCAGAGTTCAAATTGTTACTTAATTTCACGATGACTTTGTGATCATCCTGGGATTCATGTGATGCCTCCTATGTATATGCATGTGTATATACTTGTGTGTGCATGCACATGTGTGTATATGAATACTATAATTGTGTGTGCTTGTACATGTGTGTGTATGATGATACATTTGTACACACACACACACACACACACACACTTGAATGACACTCACCGATCCGTTTGAATGATATGTGACTTAGAGTTTTAGAGATTATGCAGTACTGGGCCAGTGAGTGTCTCAGTCAGCAGGTATAAATGCTTGCCAAAGTCAGGAGTTTCCGAGTTCCAATTCATGCTTAAATTTATGATGAACTAGAGATGAGCCTGGGATTCATGTGATGCCTCCTATGTATGTGCATGTGTGTATAGTTGTGTGTGCATGTATATGTGTGTATATGAGTCTACACATACATGCACACATAAATACACATGATGAATTTGTGGTCATCCTGGGATTCATGTGATGCCTTTTACGTATAGTTGTATGTGCATGCATTTGAGTGTATATGAATATTATATTTGTGTGTGCTTGTACATGTGTGTATATGATAATACATGTGTATACACACACATGAATGACACTCATCGATCCGTTTGAATGATATGTGATTTAGGGTTTTAGTGATTATGCAATTCTGGGCCAGGTACAGGACTCACTCACGAGGTAAAAATGCTTGCCAGAATTAGGAGGGTCAGAGTTCAAATGAATGCTTAACCTCTTGATGAGTTGGGGATCACACTTGTATCTTGTGATACCCCCTATGTATATGCATGTGTGTATATGCGTGTGAATGTACATGTGTGTATATGAATATACATATACGTACACACATTCACATTCACATGCACACACACACACATACACGAATGGCACTCATTGATCCATTTGAATGATATGTGGGTTTTAGAGATTATCCAGTACTGGGCCAGTGAGTGTCTCAGTCAGCAGGTATAAATGCTTGCCAAAGTCAGGAGTTTCCGAGTTCCAATTCATGCTTAAATTTATGATGAATTAGAGATGAGCCTGGGATTCATGTGATGCCTCCTATGTATGTGCATGTGTGTATAGTTGTGTGTGCATGTATATGTGTGTATATGACTCTACATATACATACACACATAAATACACAGGCATGCACACACACATACACATACACACACCGACAAATGACTCTCATGGATCCATTTGTATTACATGTGACTTAGAGTTTTAGAGATTATGCAGTGCTGGTCCAGTGACATGTGTCACTCATCAGGTGAAAAAGCTTTTCAGAGTCAGGAGGATCAGTGTTCAAATTGATGCTTAATTTCATGATGACTTTGTGATCATCCTGGGATTCATGTGATGCCTCCTATGTATATATATGTATATATACTTGTATGTGCATGCAATACATGTATATGAATATTATAATGGTGTTTGCTTGTACATGTGTGTATATGATAATATATGTGTATACACACACAGACAAATGAATGACACTCATTGATCCATTTGAATGGTATGTGACTTAGGGTTTTGGTGATTATGCAATCTGGGCCTTGTACAGTTCTGCCTCATGAGGTGAAAATGCTTGCCAGTATTATGAGGGTCAGAGTTCAAATGAATACCTAACCTCTTGAGAGTTGGAGATCACACTTGCATCATGTGATACCCCCTATGTATATGCATGTGTGTATATGCGTGTGAATGTACATGTGTGTATATGAATATACATATATGTACACACATTCACATTCACATGCACACACACACAAAAGGCACTCATCGATGCATTTGAATGTTATGTGACTTAGAGTTTTAGAGATTATGCAGTACTGGGCCAGTGAGTGTCTCAGTCAGCAGGTATAAATGCTTGCCAAAGTCAGGAGTTTCCGAGTTCCAATTCATGCTTAAATTTATGATGAATTAGAGATGACCCTGGGATTCATGTGATGCCTCCTATGTATGTGCATATGTGTATAGTTATGTGTGCTTGTATATGTGTGTATATGACTCTACATATACATACACACATAAATACACAGGCATGCACACACACTCATGCACATACACAGACACATACACACACATACACACATACATACAAATGACACTCATGGATCCATTTTATTTATATGTGACTTAGAGTTTTAGAGATTGTACTGGTCTAGTGACATGTCTCACTCACCTGGTGAAGAAGTTTTCAGAGTCAGGAGGATCAGTGTTCAAATTGTTGCTTAATTTCATGAAGACTTTGTGATCATCCTGGGAATCATGTGATGCCTCCTATGTATGTGCATGTATATATACTTACGTTTGTGTATACATGTGTGTATATGAATATTATAATTGTGTGTGCTTGTACATGTGTGTATATGATAATACATGTGTATACACACATACCCCCACACACAGACACACAAATGTCACTCATTGAACCATTTGAATGATATGTGACTTCTTAGAGTTTTAGAGATTATGCAGTACTGGGCCAGTGAGTGTCTCAGTCAGCAGGTATAAATGCTTGCCAAAGTCTGGAGTTTCCGAGTTCCAATTCATGCTTAAATTTATGATGACTTAGAGATGAGCCTGGGATTCATGTGATGCCTCCTATGTATGTGCATGTGTGTATAGTTTTGTGGGTATGTATATGTGTGTATATGAGTCTACATATACATGCACACATAAATACACATGCACACACACACACACATACACACACCGACGAATGACACTCATGGATCCATTTGAATTATGTGTGACTTAGACTTTTAGGAAGTATGCTGGTCTAGTGACATGTCTCATTCCCCAGGTGAAAAAGCTTTTTAGCGTCAGGAGGATCAGTGTTCAAATTGTTGCTTAATCTCATGATCAATTTGTGATCATCCTGGGATTCATGTGATGCCTCCTGTGTATATGCATGTGTGTATACTTATGTGTGCATGTACATGTGTGTATATGAATATTATACTTGTGTGTGCTTGTACATGTGTGTATATGATAATACATGTGTATACACACATACCCCCACACACAGACACGAATGGCACTCATTGATCCATTTGAGTGATATGTGACTTAGAGTTTTAGAGATTATACAGTACTGGGCCAGTGAGTCTCTCAGTCAGCAGGTATAAATGCTTGCCAAAGTCTGGAGTTTCAGAGTTCAAATCCACGCTTAACCTCACATGAGTTGGAGATCAGTCAGCTATTCATGTGATTCTTCCAATGTATGTGCATGTCTGTTTATGTGTGTGAAGGTACCTGTGTATATATAAATACATAGACACACACACACACACACACACACACACACATACACACACACTCTAATGGCACTCATGGATTCATTTGAGTGATCTGTGACTTAGAGTTTTAGACAGTATGCATTGCTGGTCCAGTGAGAGGTCTCATTCTCCAGGTGAAAATGCTTTTCAGAATCAGGAGGATCAGAGTTCATATTGATGCTTAAGTTCATGATGAATTAGAGATCAGCCTGGGATTCCTGGGATTCCACTTATGTATGTGCATGTATACATGTACATGTATGTGTACATGTACATATGTGTATATGAATATGCACATATATGTACAGGGTCACACTGAACGGTATGTGACTTAGAGTTTTAGAGATTATGTCATATTGGGCCATTATGAGGTCTCACTCACCAGGTAAAAATACTTGCCAGAGTCAGTAGCAGCAGAGTTCAAATTGTGCTTAACTTCAGGATGAGTTAGTGATCAGCTTGGGATTCATGTGATGTCCCCTATTTATGTGCATGTTTGTATATGTTTGTGAGCATGTACATGTGTGCATATGAGTATACATATATATACACACACATATATGTATATATATGTATATATATAGTTATATATATGTATATGTGTGTGTATTTATATATATACACATATACAATTCACTCCCACATGCACACAAACACACACAAACTCACATGGCACGCATTGACCAATTTGAATGACATGTGACTCAGAGTTTTAAGGATTCTGCAGTACTTGACCAGTGAGAGGTCTCACTCACAAGGAGAAAACTCTTGCCTCAGAAGTGTGATAATCTGAGTTCCATCCCTGGACCTCAGCAGACATGCAGATTATGGTGTAATTCTTTTGGTTTTCTAACACCTGAAGTTTTTCTTTTACTTTTCATATTTCAATGTAACTTAATTTAAAATGTATCCTTCATTTATCCCCGGAGACAGTAATACCTCCCTGATTAATAGCTATAGTAAAAGAACTATATTTCCTGTCTTCTGTTTCTTTCTCTACCAAAAGGTCACTTTTAATTAAACTGGGTTAAGAGGGTAAAGCTGGGTTTCTTTTAATATTGAAAATATTTCTGGTCATTAAAAACTAAGAATCCTTTTGCTTAGTAAATAAATCTTTAAGAATTTTCTAAGTGTTTTTTTTCTGTCAACACTTGATATTTATATGATATTAGAGTCTGTTTTTGGAGATATCTCTGTTTCCTAACATAATTCAAAGTACAATGTTGGGCCTGCTTTTACACAGTGAAGTGTTTTAGTTGTGTTGCAGCCTAATTTTCTTCTTCTTTTTTTTTTTTATTGGATACATTATTTATTCACATTTCAGGTGTTATCCCCTTTCCCACCCCCACAAAACCCTATCTCATTCCTCCTCCTCCTGCTTCAATGAGGGTGTGACCCCACCCCCACACACACTCCCTTCTCCCTGCTCTTCAGTTCCCCCACACTGGGCATCCAGCCTTCAGAGGCCCAAGAGTGTCCTCTCCCACTTATGCCTGACAAGGCCATCCTCCACCACATTTACAGCTGGTGCCATGGGTCCCTCCATGTGTGTTCTTAGGCTGCTGGTTCAGACCCTAGGAGCTCTGGTTGGTTGGTTGCTCTCCCCATGGGGCAGCAAATTCCTTCAGCTCCTTCAGTCCTCTCTCTAACTCCTCCATTGGGGACCCTGTGATCAGTTCAATAGTTAGCTGTGAGCATCTGCCTCTGTATATGTCAGGCTCTGGCAGACCTCTAAGGAGACAGCTATATCAGGCTCCTGTCAGCCTGCACTTCCTGGTATCCACAACAGAGTCTGTTTGGTGACTGCACATGGGATGGATCCCTAGGTGGGGCAATCTCTGTATGGCCCCTCCTTCAGACTCTGCTCCACACTTTGTCTCTGTATTTGTTCTGGTCTGTAAGAAGGAGCACTGTGGCTAGTGTTCGGGTCAAAAGGACTCTCTGGTTTCCCTGCCCTTGCCTAAGGTTCCCTTGTTTTTATTCACTATTCTCTGATTGTAAATAAAAAGAACTCCTGGGAATGGATGAATGCCCACTGTTTTCCATGACCTTGGAGTGCCCTGAGACCTGTAGGGGAATGTTCCAGTTCTTCTCCTTGCTTCAGTTGGTTTTCAGTTGGTTTTTGTGTCTAGAATACCAGCGCCTGGTCCCCCATGACAATGCCAAAGTAAGATCCACTTTGCACATGTTTTCTTGTCAATGATGCCTGTCCCATTAGAATTCTGTTCCAATGGCTTATTCCTCCCCAGCCTTGCCATTCTTCTGGCTGATGTGTGAACTCACACCTGAGTTTCTGGGCTCACTGGTTCTTTTCTGAGTGGGAACTATTTCTCTCTCTTGAAAAGCTGTCTTGCTGATGTGGATACCAGGAAGTGCATGCCCATGCCGACAGGAGCCTGATATAGCTGTCTCCTTAGAGGTCTGCCAGAGCTTGACATACAGAGGCAGATGCTCACAGCTAACCATTGAACTGATCATAGGGTTCCCAAAGGAGGAGTTAGAGAGAAGACTGAAGGAGCCAAAAGGATTTGCATCCCCATGGGGAGAGTAACAATACCAACCAACCAGAGCTCCCAGGGTCTAAATCACCAGCCTGGGAGCACAGTGGGAGGGACTCATAGCTCCAGCTGTATATGTAGGGGAGGATGGCCTTGTTGGGCATAGGTAGGAGAGTAGATCCTTGGTCCCATCATGGCTGGATACCCCAGTGTGGGGGAAATTGAGGCCGGGGAGGTAGAAGTGGGTGGGTGGGTGGGGGCACATCCTCATAGAAGCAGGAGGAGGTGGGATTTGATAGGGAGTTTCTGGGTGTGTGTGGGGGGAGTGGGGAAAGGGGATAACATCTGAAATGTAAATAAAATTTCCAATAAAAAAAAAAAGAAAAGCTGTGTCTCCTAAGTTCCGTGATGGTGATGTCTGTTTTCTTTTAATCTCCCCTCCCTTCTTCCCTCCCCTACTCACCCCTTTCTTCTTCCCTCCCCTTCCTTTTCTTCTGTTCTCCTCCTCCCCTCTCCTTCCGTCTCCACTTCCTTTCCTTCTGCTCTCCCTTCCCCTCCCCTCACTTCTCCTCTCCCCTCTTCTCTCTTCTATTGTGCCCCTCCCCTCCTTCCCTTCAGTTCCTCCCTTCCCCTCCCCTCCTACCTATCAAGCTGCCTTCAACTGTAGTGTATTAAAGGTCTCGTTTCTCAGCAGACTTCAGGATGTGGGTGTCTTTTTACTTTCCTCTTGTCCAGGTGGAACATAGCAAGCATGATATTCTTTTGTTATTTTTTTATTATGATGGCACGGTTTATATAGCTAGGCTACATGTAAGAGGGGATTTTATTGTTTTGTTGTTTACTTTATAAGAGAGTGAAGTCCTACCTTAAACTTTGTTGGTAACCCCATTCTAAGCCACAGACAAGGGGCATAGAGCCTCTGAGGTAGCCTTGAGGCAATCCTGACTCAGCTCTTTATACCAAAATGCTGCCTCACTCAGAGAAGTAATTGGATTGAATTTGGACTGGTAAAGCTGAAGGGTGACTCTCTCTGTGTGTGTGTGTGTGTGTTTGTGTCAGGAGGAACGTCCCTCATGGCACACGTCACACATTGTACAGGACCTTTGTTGATCAACACCTAATCTGACTTTGCATTATACTTGAACAAAGTTTATATATATATATTATATATATATATTATATATAACTGCTGCAGCCCTTTTACAATGAAAATTTGAAAAAGTACAAAAAGGTTGAGCCACAAGTTCAAAACAGTTACTTTTCTTATATTTTTTCTTCTTTACATATTTTGCATAACTCTAGTAATTTTACATGTCTGCAATTATTTATTTTAGCTGAAGGGCATAGCAGTTTTTTTAATGATTTTGCCATCTCCAACCATGCAATATCATGCCTGTATGATATCCTAGGGGCTTAGAGTGGTCTTGAGTAAATCTTATATCATTGTCCGTTGATGGAAAGTTTTTCCTGCCTTCTCCAACTTTCATAAAGTTGCTGTACATTTCTCAACATATGACTCATTTTCTCAGTTGGAGGGGCAGGGTGTCATTTTTCTGAGATAAATTCCTAGGAATGAAACCACTTCAAAGTTAAAAACTGTTAAGTTTTTCCAAGGCACTGTTCATTTCCACAACCATGTTTAATGGCTGTTTGATGTCT
This sequence comes from Arvicanthis niloticus, assembly GCF_011762505.2. Lineage (NCBI taxonomy): Eukaryota > Metazoa > Chordata > Mammalia > Rodentia > Muridae > Arvicanthis > Arvicanthis niloticus. Next base: position 56,827,117 of record NC_047665.1, on the reverse strand, counting down.
GTTCATTTGTATCACAAGAAAAAAAATGGGTCAACAACCTCTTCCCTTTTTCATGCATACCATTTGGAATGTCATCATTTAAAATAAAGGGTCATAAAGGCTTAAATACCTTTAATTGTTGTCATTCTTATAGCTGGCAGCTTCTTAGGAACTGTAATGGCTGCAGGGGTTTTATTTCCTCTTTATTTTTTTTCCTTCTTTTTGCTGTTTTCTTCCCTCCCCCTGGTTTAAAACATGTTTTCCTCATGGTGCTATAGCCTCCGTTCTTCTTGTTCAGTCTCTGCTGATGAATGAGTGTAATTGACCCCTGTTGTCTCTATTATACAATCCAGGGCAATTTGTTTTTTATGTAGTAGTTGTTTTCTGAGCTGCCTCAAAACTGCCCTACAAAAAGAGCTCATTATCAGCCCAAAGGAAAAGAATTTTAAATGACAGAGTAAATAACAATCCCAAGGAGAAGGGGGAGGAAAAGTCTAAGCCATTCCAATTTTCAAGTAAATGAGTGAGTTTTAGGGTCGAGATAATTAATTGCTGTTTAGGTCAAGCCCAGCAAGACTTGATTATATCTAGAAATTATTAGATTAAAAATGGCTTCCCCATGGATACTGTTGCGCTCTGGATGTATAGAAGGATTATATCCAGGTCCACGATGGTACTCAGTGTGACACTTTGCAGCCCATTAGAAGTTGGTTTTAGAAAACCTGGCTAAACATCTATGAGAAACAATCAGGGGTGACTTCCAAATAAGAACATTTACCTGAACATACAGTAGCCATGTAGAACACCCAAATACAGTTCACACAATTCTGAGTATTAGAAAATACTTTGTATTGGAGAGATGGCTCAGTTGGTAAAGTAGTTGTCTCTCAAACATGAGGACCAGAGTTGAGTCTCCAGGACCCAGCTATGGTGTAAAGGTTGTTCTCCACAGACACATTCTTAATGAGTACAAACTCAAACAGTAATGAAAGCATGTTGCCATTTATCTGTTTTGGATTTTCCAGGTGTTTCTACTGCATACTCTCATGAAGTTTTGATGTTTACCTTTGCATATGGGTGTGTGTTTGTGTGGGTGATTACCTTGGGTATGGTGATGACTGGTAACCAGAAGAGGGCTTCAGGTCCTCTGGAGCTGGAGTTAATAGTGGTTGTGAGATGCTTGGCAGAGGTGTTGGGAACCGACTTTGGTCCTCTGGAAGAGTATCAAGTGCTCTTATCCCTGAGCCCAGTCTCCAGCTCCTTGCATAAACTTTTTTATTCATAGACAGAGTTAACAGAGGAAGTAGTGGAATTACAGGGAAGAGATGCTAGACAAAAGCCAAAGCTGACGTTAGCTCCCTCAGCTTCAGATTACTTTGAGCACAAAGGACTTTGTATGTTCCTAGACAAGGTAAAGCCCTACCTAGCAGAGCAAACAGTAGAAGAAGGAAACAAATTTTAAGCTGTAAACACAGAACAGAGGGCAGTTCAATGAGTAAAGGCTTGTGTGGCAAAGCCCCTCTAAGTGAAGGAAGCAGGCTTGTAAGTGGCTGGCTTTTGTACCTCCCCGCCGAAGGTGCAGAACAGAGAATTGGGAGACACAGGTCTCCTCTTGTGTAAGACTCTGAGGGGTAGATAGAAGATTCTGGGAGGGGCTTGAGAAACAAGTGTGCTGCATTTAGTTGAATTGTTCAGATCTTACCCATGCGGCATATGGGATGGACATATAATGTCTATTCATTCTGGCAAACATGAGAAGATGTTGGAGGAGATGGGAGCACCTCTGGACCATAAATGAGAAAGGCCAAGCTGGGAAGGAAAACCCCCACCTCATAGAGACATCATCTGTGCAGTCACACTGATGCAGGGGCTTAGCAGAAAAGGGAGTAGGGCATCTACTTGTTTTGCTTTGATTGGGAAGAGTGACCAGGCAAAACTACAGCCTGACTCCTAGGAAGGTAGCATCGCTGGTAACTTCATTTAGTGCCTTCTTTTTGTCGGTTCACGTTCATTTAAAATAAGTCCTTAAGAGATTTCTGAAGCATGGTGTGTGTGTGTGTGTGTGTGTGTGTGTGTGTGTGTGTGTGTGTGTGTGTGTGTAAACACACACACACACACACACACAGCACAAAGAATGTGTTCCGGTCAAATTCTCTACTGTTCTTTTCAGTAGCCATTCTCTCCATTGTGAGGAGCTTTCCTAAGGCAGATGGTTGGTCCTAACTTCCTTCTGTGGTTTCAGCTCCTAGGTAAACACACCTCCCATACCTGTATTTAGCACTTTCCAGTTTCTTAAGCAGTTTCACTTGATCATCAAGGAGGTGCTCTTGCTTGCAAAGACTTCACTCTTTGGTTCTAAATGTATGTTTCTTATTCTTTTTCTCAGAGACACCCCCGCCCCCCACCAGGGTGATTATTTGCCTGGAATCCAGCTCAGCTAAACCCATGTTTTCTCTGTTTTCTCTCTCACAGGTTACTCAGGCCAGGATTTTAACTGGGTGGATTATCACAAGCAGCGCGAGAAAGAAGAAGCACCTCCTTTCTGCTTCAAAAATGTAAGACCCTTCCCATTTGCTCACATTCACAGTCATAGATGCTACTCCCTGTAACTTTTCTCCTATTTGGTGACTAAGTATGGAGTACTGCCTGGCACAGAAAGATCGTGAGTGAAACTGCCACTGGTTTTGAACAAGCTTCATTTCATATTGCTTGTGTTAGGATAGCACCAGCCTGCTCTGAGAAACCATCTAACAAATGCACATCAGCTTGATCATGTTCGAGCTTAGTGTTTACTTTCGGAAGAGTCAAGGGTAAAAGGCGCTCTGCTCCTGAAGTTTATTAAAATGTGTTATCCAGGGCTGCGGATGTAGCTTCGTTGATAGAATGTTTGCCTGGAGTGTGTGAAGCCCTGGTATCAATTCCCAGCCCTGCATAAAGTATGCATACAGGTAGTGTGTGCCTGTAATCCCTTCACTTTGTAGGTAAAGGCAAGAGAACTAGAGGTGCAAAGTCATTCTCTCATTCACAGCGAATTCAAAGCTAGCCCAGGCTACAAGATACCTTGCTTTCAACAGACAGACAAATACTTTAGGAAGTGCTTTCGTTACTAGTAAGATGCCAGCTAAACACCTTTGGCTGTGCCTACTTTAAAACTTACATTATTGCTACCACGACTGCGTTTCAATATTGAGTAATGGATAAATGAACTTATTGAATAGCAGGAGGGTAGTAAGGTAAAGTTTGGTAAAGTAGTTGTTAAATTGTTCTCGTAAGTTTCATCAACCCTGGAGACTGTAGGGAGGGATATGAAACATTACCTCTGTTTCAAAAACGGAGCATGGTTATGCTAAGTGTGTTCAACATACCTGTAGTTAGGAACATAAATCTCCTAGGCTAAGAAGAGATGACACACCCTTTAAACTGAGACCTGCAGTTCCCATCCTATGTAGCATCGCTAACCGAAAGGCTTGTTTCTGATCTCATGGGCCCAGAGCTACTGAATGACTAACTGTCTGCCTCACAGGGATAGTAGAATTCAAAGAGCAAGAATGGAAAGCCTTGGTTTCACAGAAGCACATCTGAGCAAAAGTCAAACTGAGGAGATGAAAAGTGAAGTAGTTTGAATTTTGGGGTCATGCCATACTCTTAGAGGGATGTGAGCAGTGGGGTTGGAGAGCAGGACTCTCTTGACTGTTATGACTGTTTGGTTAATGACATGAACACTGTATAGAATGGTTTCTATGCAGAAGCATGGAACCGTTGGGGGTGTCTTTCAAACTGTGTGATGGGAACAGGTATGGCTATGTTCCAGGTCCCTTTGAGGCTTATCAAATCTATCGACACATGACTTTTTATTATGTTGCTGTCACTGTCTCAGAATCTACTGGCTCATCTTTCATGGATTGAGGTCAAGGGGCCCCATGAAGCCACAACACCTGTTCCAGGTTGTGACTTCTATCTCACAAGAGAAACATTCCCCTTTTTTTTGACTCTTTATCTTTAGGAAGACAAAGTAACCAGTCCTGGGGTTATTATATGCTGCACCCATGGCTTTTTCATGGGTATGGGGGAATCTGAACTCTGATTCTCATGCTTATAAAGGCAGACACTTTACCCTCTGAGCCATCTCCCCAGCCCCTAGAAATTTTCCTTTTATCCAAGAGTGTCTACATGGCATTTCATTCTGGAGCAATTAACCACAGACAGACCAGGTTGGCTTTGGATTGTCCAGGATTCAGTCACCAAGATTAAATCTGGCTTAATGAATTTGCTGGTGTATTCATTAGGAGACCTTTTGTTTCTGGCTTCCTGTTTGTTTAATAGACAGGAGAGTCATCTGCCTGCTGGCCTACCCACCGCATACTGGGACTTTGCTGAATTTGTTAGCTTGCTACAAGTGCTCTTTAATGGAATGCTTATTATGAATTCATTTTTTAATCACGCATCTCATGCGTACCAGAGGAGAGCTGCGTGGAAGACATTTCCCTGGGGACATTTTAACAATCAGAGTTGGTTATAGGATGGATTGACATAGCCAAGTGCTCAGTAAAAGAAACCCAGAGGTAACAGTTTTGTTATTGATCCTTTATAAATCACCCTCAAGCAGCGAGAGGAAATGAAAAGAGGTTATGTGGTCTGTAGGTTTTCCTTATTAAGTGAGATGAAATGCTTTTTAACTTCCAGGTTCTCCACGCAGTCATCCAGCTGTGCTACCAGAAAGCGGCTTCATACATAATTGTGTGAATGAGATAAGATGACTCACAGGGAAAAAAAAAAAAAAAACACCCTCTGAAAACATGTCTGCTTCCCATTTCCAGAGAAACGTGAAAGGAAGGAACAAAATGACTTTTTGAAATGGGCAGGACATAATTTTTGTTCTGATTACATAAAGATACAATTGCCTTTTCAACTTCTTTTATAAAAAGACACTTAAATCTAAATTACTCTGATTTCTCTCCCCCCAAGAGTCACATAACGATATAGTTTTTTATTGGTCTTAGGAATTTGTTTAGATGAGTTTATATATTTCAAAGTAGATACGCCTTTTTTTTATAGTACTCTAGCATATTTGATTGCAATTTATAGTAGCTGCTGCATGGGGAAAGTCACATTTATTAGAGAGTAATATTTGCTGAGAGCCTTGTTCATCATATAGAGAAAATTCATGTAGAATTGGTTCTCTGGAAATAGCCACTTAACTCCAGACTCAGGACCAAAACAACTCACATGAGTATAGTGGAGCACACTCACTTGTGGAGGGGAGCAAGAAGTTAGAAAGAAGAACCGTAGACAGATTTCTATACTCATAGTATGACACCCGAGCTGACAACATATGGGGCAACTAAAAGACTTGTGTGAAACTCAGTCTTTCTGTCCTCATATGTCAGACTCTAGAGTCCAGGCAAATACAGCAAACACAGATACAGGACAGTAAGATACAATTTCAGACAGTGGAGAATCATACAGATAAAGCCCAGAATCCTGTACATTAAATGCCACCTTCAGGGTTGGTAGCCTCTTGAATCATCTACGTTTAAGAAGTCTCCCAGTAGCCTGGGTAAGGAAAGAAGAAAAGAATGGGCATTTAAACTTTTTCTAAAGAGACAAGAGTGTGTAGATTGAATTCAACTAGGAAGATTGTTTGCTAAAACAGAAAACAAGACCTAAAATTCCATAGCCCTGTAGGGATACAATACAATCTTTATTGTGCTGATGGAATTCCAGTTATGGGAAGCGTGGATCCCCCTATTTGGTCCCCACATCAGCACTTTAGCATTCTCAAGGGGCTTATTGGAAATACTGATTCTTTAGTTCTCTAGGTGTTTCTGATACATTCTGGAGCTTGAGAACAGCCGATGTGAAGGAAAGTATATCTTTGTTATTCACGTAAAGATGGGAAATAAACACTGTCAAAGGAAGAAGCTCTGGAATTGAGAATAACCTTTTGAACTAAAAGAATTCATTGGAGTAATTTGCTAGAATGGAAATGAGAGTTCCTGATCTTATATGTAGACATTACAGGAGATTAAAAACAAAAATCAAAACAACCAACCAAACATACAAGTTTTGAAAATGGTTCAATGTCCCTCAACTGGCAAATAGATTGATAAGTTGTGGTGCATATACATAAAGTAGAGCAGACCATGTATGATTCTGGCAGAAATGATCCACAAATACATTTTGCTAAGCATAGTGGTTTCGTTTCTCTCGCTGTGATAAATATCTTGACTAAACGCAACATAGGTGGAAGATTCCAGCTTACGGTCTTGGTCTTCAGATAAAAGCAGGAAAGCCAAGGCAGGACCTCAAAGTTGGTCACTTTACAGGTATAATCAGGAACAAAAACCAAGCTCCCCCTGCTGTTTACTTGTTACAGTTCATGACCCAGCCCAGGAAATGTTCATATTCACATTCAGGATAGAACTTTCCTCTCTCAACCAGAGATCAAGACAATCCCCCACAACATGCTCTCAGGCCAACCTTGATCTGAATAATTTCTCATTAAGACTCTGCCCAGATTATTCTAAATTGTGGGAAGTTGACTTTTTAAAATGCATAGCAATAGGGTTTTTGTTTTCCCCTAAAAATTTATTTATTTATTTTATGTATACAAATGAACTGTAGCTGTCTTCAGACACACCAGAAGAGGGCACTGGATCCCATTACAGATGGCTTTGAGCCACCAAGTAGTTACTGGGAATTGAACTCAGGACCTCTGGAAGAGCTGTCAGTGAGTGCTCTTAACCATTGAGCCATCTCTCCAGCCTGCAAGTTGACTTTTAAAACTAACAATCAACTAAGTTATTTTTCTAACTGAAGTCCCAGAGGCTTTATAACAAAGTCAGGCTCTGTGACTTTCTAACGAAGTCCCAGATGCTGAGGCTGCAACACGGACTCATAAAGCTTCATAGAGTGCAATTCTATCTATGTGATAATCTAAAATAAGTAGATGGAATATAGACATGAAAGTCACATGGGTGGCCAGTAGGAACTGAACATCAAGGACTGGGTATGCAGGGATAGTGCAAGGGTGCTTGGAAGAGGTGGGGAAGGGGCTCTTCTGCATCATAACTAGCTGTGGGTACATATGGTTGTGTGCACTGGGTCAGCAGCTTTATCTTTATAGATCAACCAGGGCTTTGTGTGTGTGTGTGTGTGTGTGTGTGTGTGTGTGTGTGTGTGTATGTGTGCATGCCTGCATGCATATATTTAGGGTATGTGGGTGGGGATGTATATGTTTGAAGCATTTGCATATGTGAATATGTGCACAGACCTGAAGAGAACCTCTGTGATGTCATTCCTCAGATGTGGTTCACCTTTTTTTTTTTTTTTTTTTTTTTTTTTAACACAAAGCTTCTGCTGGCCTCAAGCTCCCCAAGTAGGCTAGGCTGACTGGCTGGGCTACCAAGTCCCAAGGATATGCCTATATCCTTCAGCTATGCTGGGGCTGCCAGTAAAAACCGCTTACAACCTGCATTTTTTTTTTTTTTTAATGAATTCAGGGACTGAACTCAGATCCTCTAGATTGCATGGCTAGTATGTCACAGACTGAGCCATCTCTCTGTATTTCCCAGCTCCTACTGTATAAAAAATGTTAATTAGAAAATTAAAGAGAAAAGTATCAAGAAAATAACGACAATTTGAGATAAATGGAAACTAAGGAATATATCACCAGCAGACCCATGCTCTAAGCTAAAGGGCATTCTTTAAATGTCCTTTAAAAGAAAATGACACCAGATGGATATTCCATCTGCCTTGTTTAACACCCTAGGTATGATTTTAGCAGGGAATATAGAAGAGTCAAGAAATGGTGTGTGTTAGAAATTCCATAGAATGGAGGTTCGTATGGTATTAGAAAAAGACTGTGTCCCTACCCTCATTTGCTTAGCAAAAAGTCTCAGGTAACCACTGTGCATTAAGCATAGATAGGATTCCTGACCTAAGCAATCAAGAATGAAGGGCACTTTGCTTATCAGCTGTGAGGAAAACAAGCTTGTAAACAAATCTGTTTGTCTTGGAAATAAGATGCTATTGTGTCCACTCTCTCTTCTGGCCAGCTCTGTGTCCACTCTCCCCGTTGGCAGCTCTGTAGTCACCTACTATTCTCTGCTGGGAATTGCTGGCTCAGAACTACCTCTCTTTCTCTTTCAGACATTTACTCGAAGCTTCTCAAAGAACATGAAGCTTGAAGCTGTGAACCCCAGGAATCCAGGAGAGGTGTGCGTGGCCACTGTGGTCAATGTGAAAGGGCGGTTGTTATGGCTTCATTTAGAAGGTATGTACAATCAGCTGCTGTTTAGGAGAACTTAGGGGTCCTCTCCAGAGGGTGGGGTAGAGGAGAATTCAGCACTCTCATAAATGCCCCCTTGTTACCCTTCTATTTAAACAGATCTTAAATTATTCAGTGTTCTTAAATAAGTGAAACTAATCAAATACAAATTCATTCCAAGGCGCTCATCTTAACTAATAATTTCATGAAATGAGATGCTGGCGAGATAATTATGTTTGGAACACACTGGTCTTTTTACATCTATGATTATAAAAGCTAATGTTGCAATTAAATTAATATGAGTCACTAAAAATGGTATTTGAGGTCTTGGTCATTATGAGAACAAAATGATATATTTGCATTTTAATGTAGGCATACCTTTCACTTTGGTTTCTTCTGTAGATGTTTTATTTTTCCTCAAAATACCAACAGGGAATGGCTTCTCTCTCCAAATACATTTAAACTTTTCTCTTTCCCTTCAATGATGTTGAGACAGTTCTTTATAGATACAGTTTATTTTAGAATATACAGAAAACTCAGAGTAATGTATTTTGTGACTAAAACATTTTAGATTTAGGTAAAACATTGTGTTTTTCATGTGTTTCATTTTGATTTAGAAATAATTAAAATTGTAAGGCTTTTTTCCATCTTTTCATAACATAATGATAGAATTCAGTTGTTTGATGCATACACAAAACATTATAAGAATCGATGAAGCTATAATAACGTCTAGATTTCTGGGTATGTGCATAGTTTATATCAATGGCATGTGCCTGTCACTATTTATCTCAGTTACTTTTCTATTACTGTGATAAAACACCATGACCAAGGCAACTTATAAAAAGAAAGCATTAGATTGATTTCAGAGGGTTAGAGTCCATGACAGTGGAGCTAAGGCAGCAGCAGAATCAGCAGAGACGTCACATCTTAACCCACAGCCATTGGGAACATTGGGAGCCAATGTTCCACAGGGAACACTGGGAAGATCAACAGCCTTTTAAAACCTCAAAGCTTGTTCCCAGTGACACACCTCCTCCACCAAGGCCACACCTTCTAATCCTTTCCAAACAGTTCCACCATCTGGGGACCATGAGGTTATAAGGGGTGTTCTCCTTCAAACCAGCACACTATTGAAAAAGAACACGTAGAAGAAAGGGGGTAGACTTAGCACGAATATCATGTGATCCTTATTTTCTGTGCAAGCAAGTCTGAACATTACTTGGAAGCTTCTCAGATTAGTTCGTAGTCTCATAAACATAGTCAAGTAGATTGGAGATATCTTACATGTCATCATGTCATTAATTTTCAGATAATAATGTAAACATTGCTGTAGGTCAAGTAATCCATCTGAAGTTAAGTGATTCTGAGAATGATTTTGCCTTATGGATTCCTAGCGTGCGGCTTCTACTTCAAAACAAAGTTATGGTCAAAATGGTGACCCTTTTGCACTTACAAAGGGGACACCTTTGGTTTTGTTGCTACTTGTAGACTCAAATCAGTTGCTGTTGCTTTTGGAGTCATGAGTCACTCTGGTGACCTTTCATACTTCACTTCTATCTACATCTACTGAGCCACATTAAGGAGACTGGCGTTCTCTTTGCATTCGCTGCAAAACAGAACTGGTGCTTTTAGAAGCCTGTGTTTCCTCGTTCTTGTTTAGCACATTATGGTTGAGATTCCGTGCAGTTGTTATTTATTTAGCAGTTTCTCCTTTCAGTATGCTTTGCAGCTGTTAATTATCTAACACAAACAGCAGTACGAGTGTCCTGATTTTCATAGCTGGAGAAACCAGCGAAGCCATTAAGATCTACCCGGGGTTCATTTTCGTTGCTCTTGACATTTTCCAGTGCTTAATTCACTAGATGCTGCAGCTTTCTGCTTCTTGAAAGAGAGAGATGAGCAACGTTTAATCCATATTTAACATTTTTGACCATACTTTTTTTTTCTGATTTTCTCAAGATACAAATTTTGAGTTTTATAGGAAAAAAAAAACCTACTTAAAACATCAAACAAACCACCAAAAGCCCACCTCATGTTCAGTGTTATTTTTTTTACATTTACATTATTTTGTGTAATAGTGAAAACTAAGAAACAAAAATTAGGAAAAAAAAGTATACATCTTTCAGACCTAATTTATATTTTTAAAAAGTGCTTGTAAACTATTGGTTGACTATTTCCCAATGACCGTTGAGTATTTATATAGAGTTACTGGTCAAAATCATACCCCTTTTTCATTACTTAAAAGATACTTGCTGTGGAGGTGTGAGGCCCTGAACTTGGATTCTGTGTGTCCATGTTAAAAAACGGTCGAAAGGTGTGCTGTCATATCAGTACTGGGAAGGCAGCAGTAGGTGGATCCCAGGGGTGCACTGGTCAGCCAGTCCACATGCATTACTGAGCTCCACGTTCATTGGAGAGACCCTGTCTCAAAAAGTAAGGTGGATGATGTTTAAGTAAGGCACCCAACAGTATCCTCTGGTCTCTGTGTCTGCCCATATGTGTGTGTATGCACATCCAGGTGTGTGTACACAAATACACACAGCATATATTAAACTCCAGACCATCTTCTTGATTTTGCTTGAATTCTACTTACTTTGTTTTGTCTGGACTTTGGACTTAGAGGTCCTTTAAAAGTTGTCACCTTCTAAAGAGAGGGAGCCCAGTGGCACCAATTTCTCTTCATTTTATAGTTTTATCTACAGATAGCATCTCTGTCCTCAGTCCTGAGGATAAAATGGTAGAGCTTCATTATGGTCACTTTGTGGCTATTAAATTACTTTATAGGATAACGATTATTCTGATTACAGGCCATTTATCTGACACTTTAAATTTACAAAAGATTTTATAACAATTTTATTAGTTATTCTAATGCATTAAATCAGTTTGAAGTCTTTTCAGTGCATGGCTGATTGACCACTTTTAGGTAATTAAAATGATCCTTTCTAGTTAATATTTGACTCCTCAGGAAGCCAGATCATTCTTTAAGTATCTTTTAGAAGGTCTTTTACTAAGAAGAATTTAATGAATAAAGTATATGAGAGTAATGTGATATTTTTAGTTTATACTGGGAAAAGATTCTAATTTTCACAAACCACTGACTGTAAGGGAGATGCATTATAACAGGCCTTAATGTCCGGGGATGGATGCTGTACTGTTTTTCTCATCTCGTTATTTCAACATAGGTAATCCTATTTAAAGCTATGAACACTATCTGTAGACAGTACCATACTTTCAGTTTTGATGTGTCTAGTACAGCAGATATAATCTGAACCATGTGCTCATTGGTCAGTCTTTTCATCAATGACTGAACCCGATACCTGATCACTTTCTTGTGCAGCAGATATGGCCTGGTTTTTCACTTGTTTTTATGGCTCTGTTGTCCTTATGTGGGGTCATTTTGATTCACTGCCTTCCTTGACTTCTCTTGTGGTATTCATTTCCCCAGAATCCTTTTCTTTTGGATACTTTATGAGGTACAAGTTTCCTGTCTCTTATCTAAAACACAGAGTGCAGACTTTAGTATTTTCGAATAGTTGCTTGTACATGGGATCCAAAGCCAAGCCAGAAATCCGATCACATAACTGTCTCTGTCTCTGTCTTTCTGTCTCTCTTTGTCTCTCTGTCTCTATGTCTGTTTCTCTCTGTCTCTCTCTGTTTCTTTGTCTCTGTGTCTGTCTCTATGTCTGTCTCTCTTTGTCTCTGTCTCTATGTCTGTCTCTCTGTCTATGTCTGTCTCTCTGTCTCTGTGTCTATCTCTCTCTGTCTCTCTGTCTCTGTGTCTGTCTGTCTCTCTGCCCTTTGTGGGTAGTTATATAGTATATGTTTAAAAGTTTTATTCAGTATTTTCCATTATTAATAATGCTTTTATGATGTGCTGTCACACAACTTTCTTGTGTGTTCTTATTGAGACTGGAGTCTATATATCCCAGGTTGGTCTTGACCATGCTGTGTAGCCAACGATAACCTAAAACACCCAATCTTTCTACTTCTACTTCCAAATGTTGGGATTTCAGGCAGGAGCTGCCGTACCCAGCCTCTTGGCACATATTCCTGGCATATCAAGGTGAACCATAGCCATTTTGCTAATAATATGGGAGCCTTCAGAGAGAAAGAGACACGTGCTTGATACACTACCTGTGATATACTGGGATTAAGAAATGAACACTTGTGAGGTGCCAGGTGTAAGTCTCACACCTTAGTACACTTACTAACTGCTCCATCATTGTCTTTTCTGTACCTCATATTGTCTTGAAAATAGGGATGGAATAGTCCCTGTCTCTCAGGATTGCTGTGGATTAAACCCATGGAAAAGAATCTGGCCTGTAGTAAAATCTATGAATATCTTCCTTTGTGGAATGTGGTTTCCTCTGTGTACACATACATACACGAACAGTTTCACACAGGCATGTTTGCATACCCAAGCTCACATACGACCACCTACATACACGTGCATGAATGTGCATACACACACACACACACACACACACACACACACACACACACACCTTCAGTTATGTTGGTACCATTTTCTTTCAGACTATGTATTTCCATTGACTTTAATCTTTTCTTCTTGCTGGCCACTGTTCTGTTCTCTCTTTATTCCTGAGGAGTTTGGCTCCAAGGCTGACAAAGAGATGCTCCAAAGGCTCCTTTGTTGCTTGCTATTGCAGAGGGAACAAGCACTACAGGTCACAGCCAGGGCTCCATCCATCACTTGGTTCTGGTTGCTTTCCTCTCATCTTATGTTTTCTCTTTTCATCTCATCCTCAAGCCTGTCCACATTAGCCCTGCCCTTTGAGTTTGACTAAGAACATTAACCAAAGTGAAGTTGTTCCCTTAAACACCTCTTACCTTAATTCCCATTCCAGGTTTTAAGGAAGATGAAAAAGGTTGCTCCAATTCTATTACTGAAGTAAATGAAAAAAACATTTACTTGTATCATGGTTGGCTTTGAGTTTTTCTCCCCTTGCACCTCTTTTGCTGTGGTACCCTATAAGATCTCCACTCTCTTGTGGAGATGCCTGTGCTTCCTGTCTCTCTTGTGGCTTGCAGAAAGTGATATAACCATAGCTTTTGGGCTGTGACAAGATTGTGTCCTTTTCTGAAGTGCCCTACCAAGCCATCTTCCTGTGCTCTTCTGATATCTTGTGTTTGAACACGTCAGCATCTCTATTGAAGTAGCCCGTGTCATTGACTAGATTGAGCTGCTATACAAAGTTCTAGCAATCACACTGGCAGAGTCTTGGGATCTGAGATTCGAGGACAAAAGCTTTGGGAGATGGAAAATTATCTTTAAGGTTCCTGCCAGAATCCCACATATGCAGATACTTGTAAGTTTACTTCAGGACTAGGGAAATTCTTTTAGCAAGGATTTCATTGTATTTTTTGGATGGTAACTTGAATGTTGTTAATTTGACCTTAATGACAACCTGGTGTTTATACACAAAATCCTTTTTTCCTTATTGACTGTGTTGTTCTGTTGTTATTCCTGGAGATGTAGAGACTGTCTTTGTGAAGGAGAACATTTACAGAAGTAGAAAACACAAACTATCTTGGGTTAGATTCTCTCTCTTGGTCTCGGATTCCCTCCTCCTATACATTTTCCTCTTTTCTTGTGGGATACCACCATTGGTATTTCACAGTGCAACACACACACACACACACACACACACACACACACACACATCTCCTCACCCCTTGAAAAGAGACGTGTGTGTTATACTCATGGTTCTGCACCCTGTGTTTCCTTACCTCACATACATGTTGGGGATCATTACAATAAGTATTTAATAGCTGCAGAATGTTCCATCACTTGAATATACCCTACATTATTTGAATACTTTCCCATGGAGGGAGTTTTCTGCTTCCTGATGGGTTTTGAGATGAACCTTCTAGATTAGCATGAACAAGGGGTACTGATGGCTCTCAGCTTAGACAAAGGCAGAGCGTGAGTGTGGCCCTATCTACAAGGGGGTTTTCTTTTACTCTTATAAGTATTTTTTATTAAATCTTCAAGATTTTATACAGCATGTTTTGCTTACATATTAAGTGACAGATATTGCATTGACCCTTTGGTGAAACATTTAGCTTTGTTTCTATAATCCCAAGAGTCCTGGATCAAGCAAGGAAGAGTCTTGGACACATGCATCATTTTCTAAGCTGTTAGGACTCCAGTCTTCGAAATATTAGATTTTCCTTAAAATGTTAACTGGAATCTTGCTAGATGTATCTAGATTTATGCTACTCACAGCAATTGATAAGGCTGATATAAGGAAGTATGAAATTACTACTCACCACCCAGAATGGAGTTTACAAGATTGGCATCAGGAGAAACTTTCCTGGGTGACACCCACATTGCTTACTTGTACAAGGATTTTCATTTTTCCCTCCCTCCTACCATCTCTCCCTGCCTTCCTCCCTTTCTCCCTCCTCTCCTCCCTCCTCCATTGGTGTAGTATATGTATGTGTGGGATATGTACAGAATCAATCCAGCTTATTTTCTGTACTGGCTGGTTTCCTGTGTCAAAGACACAAGCTGGAGTTATCACAGAGAAAGGAGCTTCAGTTGAGGAAATGCCTCCATGAGATCCAGCTGTAAGGCATTTTCCCAATTAGTGATCAAGTGGGGAGGGCCCATTGTGGGTGGTGCCATCCCCTGGCTGGTAGTCTTGGGTTTCATAAGAAAGCAAACTGAGCAAGCCAGAGGAAGCAAGCTAGGAAGTGACTTCCCTCCAAGGTCCCTGCATCAGCTCCTGCTTCCTGACCTGCTTGAGTTCCAGTCCTGACTTCCTTTGGTGATCAACAGCAGTGTGGAAAATGTAAGCTGAACAAACCCTTTCCTCCAGCTTGCTTCTTGGTCATGATTGTGCAGGAATGGAAACCCCAACTAAGACAAGTTGGTACCAACATAATGGGGTATTCCTGTGACAGCCTGACCATGTTTTGGGGAGGACTGTGGAAGGACCTTGGAACTTTGAGCTAGAAGAGCCATTGGTTGATAAGAGCTCTGTGGGATGTTCTGTAGGAGCTTGAATGTTGAAAACAGTGCAAAAGATAGAGGCCTGGGTTGTAAAGCTTCAGAGGGAAGATTAAAGACTCTTATCAGGGTCATGTTGTTTTGATTGTAAAGATTCGTGGTTTTGGTTAGCTGGCGGTGAAGAATCAGCTGTGATTAACATGATACCAAAGCTACTAAAGCGAACCTTTGCTTACTGGGGCTATTGATGCTAGTTAGCTGGAACTAAGAAATTAGTGGTGATTAAGAAGAGACCAACATCATTGCGGTGAAATCTTCTGGGAAGTGTTTTTGAGAGCTGTGTTCCAGAGATAGCCAAGGTTATACCTCATGCTGTGGCTGGACTTGGTAATGTGTAAGTCACCCAGGTGGTACTGGTTTTGAAGGCATGAAGGGGTCATGAAGAGCAGCTGAGGCTCAGCAATGTGAGAGGCCATGGAAGGCCATTGGTAAAGGTGCAGCCTTAGTTGCAACTGGTGGGCCCAGGACTGAAGGGGTGATGCAAAGGAACTGAGGCTCGACATCATGAAGAGAGTCTATGTGAGGCTATTGATGAAGCAAGCCTAAATAACTTTGAAAGTCCCACAGCCTTTGCAAATTCTTACATATTAAAATTTCAATCTCTTTAAAATATCCAATCTCTTTTAAAATTCAAGTCTTTTTACAATTTAAAGTCTCACCTGTGGGCTCCACTAAAATACTTTCTTTCTTCAAGAGGGAAAAGCATCAGGGTACAGTCATAAGCAATAGCAAAATCAAACTCCAACCATCCAATGTCTGGGATCCACTCACGATCTTCTGAGCTTCTGGGATGAATAAGCAAGTAAGGTTTGAGGCTTAATAGTGATGTGTTTGTGTGCCAAGTCGACAAGAGGTCAATTGTACTGGCTGGGTTCCTGTGTCAACTTGACACAAGCTGGAGTTATCACAGAGAAAGGAGCTTCAGTTGAGGAAATGCCTCCATGAGATCCAGCTGTAAGGCACTTTCTCAATTAGTGATGAAGTGGGGAGGCCCCATTGTGGATGGTGCCATCCCCTGGCTGGTAGTCTTGGGTTCCATAAGAAAGCAAACTGAGCAAGCTAGGGGAAGCAAGCTGGTAAGTGACACCCCTCCATAGCATCTACATCAAGCTTCTGCTTCCTGACCTGCTTGAGTTAAAGTCCAGAGTTCCATTTTCTTTGGTGATGAACTGCAGTCTAGAAATGTAAGCTAAATAAACCCTTTCCTCCCCAGCTTGCTTCTTCGTCAGGATGTTTGTGCAGGAATAAAAACCCTGACTAAGATAGCCACCCTGCCTGCTTTAAAAACAAAGCCAAACAAAACCAACAAACACACACACAGGCTTTGGGATTTATGCTTGCAGGACAAGATATTTATTGACTGATCCATCTCCCTCCAAACTGTCTTATATTCATCAATCTATTGGCTTAGTAGTAAATTAAGAGCTTTCACTAAGTGCACACTCAGTGTTCACAATATCCTCCTAAGGATGGAGAAGGAATGGGTGGTCAATCTTGGTGCTCCTGGTACAGTTGAGACTGCTTTGTGTTTGGGACTTAGTCTTTAGCTTCTTGATGTGGGGAGGCAGGTCAGGGGAGAATCTGATTTCAAAATCTGTAAGTAAAAATCATGAGATAAGGTGGATATTAGATGAGGGGTGCAGGGATAGTTTTAAATATCAGTGGAGACACGGAGGCTAGATAGATTGAGAGAGTCACTGGCTAGTAATAGATCTCTTCTCTTTTGGTTCTTGATTTAAGACTTTGTCCATTGAAATGTTTTTATGTTGAGAACTGTTGGTTCCTTGTAGAATTTCCTTCTAACTAGTGAGATGCATTTCAACTTTGTTCTTTCTGTAGCCCAGGGTGTTAGATGCCTTCAGCTTCTGGTATAGGTTTCTCATCTTTTCTCTACATTTCCCAGCTATGATGATGGTTTACCACAGGGTACAGCTGCAATTAGGAAACAGGATGTGGTTTTAGACATTTTTTTTCATGAATAAAAGATTTCCTTATAGAAAAGTGTTCTGTGTGACATAGTATCTGCAGGTCAAACAGAACCAAAAATGAATGAGTCTAGGGCCTGGTTATGGGTCAGTTGGTAAGGTATTTGCCACAAAAGCACAAAAACTTCTGTTTGATTCCTGGAAAAAGAGCCTGAGTGTCATGATATGTGCATATGGCAAAAAGCAGAGACAGTTGGGTTTCTGAGTCTCATTGGCCAGCCAGCCTAGCCTACTTAGGATTGTAGGGTCAGAGACCCTATCTCAAAAACTAACATGTGTGTGGTGAAGGAAGGACACAGCAGGTTGACCTTTTGCCTCCACACATATCATACATGTACATACATGCAATTGCACATACACAAACATGAACTCATACTCATTCGTAGACACATACAAAAATGAGCCACTCCAGTCAAAGCTGAGTGGCAAACGCACCATCTTAGGAGACTGTGTTATCTCTCAGATCCTAAGTAGTAGATTCCCTGTGGTTGTTGCTTTTGGTTGTAATGTTTGCTTTTATTTAGTTAACAGTTACTCTTTGCTTGGTGTGGAACAAATTCTCCCATGGTGGTTTACAAGCTGTACCACATGTCTTTAATTTCATAGCTACTCTTCGGAAAGGGGACATCTGGTCCCTTTTCAAACATATCTGGCTCTGATCCAGTTTTTCCTAGCATCCTTTCTCCCTCCCCATTTTTTGGGCAATGCATATGTTTCTTCCAAACTTCTATTTTATTTGAACTATCTCAGATTCTCTAAATAATTTGTACCCATTTTAAGACTATAGACTCGACAAGCCATCCTCTATACTGTTATCAATTTGTAAAACAGCCCCAGCAATGCATTTCTCAGTCTTAGGGATGGTGTGTGTGTGTGTGTGTGTGTGTGTTTGCGCGTGTGCGCACACGCGTGTGCATTTTCTGGTACCCATCATTTTGGTTTCTTCCCACACAGGTCTGGAGACTCCAATGCCAGAGATCATTGTAGATATGGATTCCATGGATATCTTTCCTGTGGGCTGGTGTGAAGCAAATTCTTACCCTTTGACCACACCATACAAAGCATCCTGTAAGTGTTTCCCATCGGAGAGAGGTTTGATAAACACCTGGTGTGCATAGTCTCGGTGATTAATTGGGATATTGGGTACAGGAGGTTGTGACATCAAAGGTTTCAGGTGTTCTGAGGAATGCCTGTATTGGTATCTCAGTTGTTCCTTAAGTGCTGACATCAGATGGACATTTGGACATCCTTCTAGGTGATAGTAAGGGAGCAATCACAATGGGGTCCATTGTTTTGTTTGGCAAAGCTTAGGTTAGACATCATGTTGTTGTTGTTTGAGAAAGGGTCTCACTATGTAGCACCTGGTTGGGCTCTAACTTCCAGAGATTTGCTGATGTCATATTTTTCTATTATCATTTTTTAGGGGACTCTAGCTCTTTTCATGTAGAAAAAGAAATCAATAGGGCCTGAGAATAGGCTCAGTAGGTGACTATTTCTGTGCATGTATAAGGACCAAACTCCCCACATCCTATAACTCCAGCATTAGGAATCAGAACTGGGTAGATGGTAGCTCCCAGGAGCTTGCTGACCAGCCAGCCAGCCTAGCAGAACAGGCAAGCTTCAGGTTCAGTGAGATACTCTGGTGTAAAACAAAATGTGGGGAGGAATAAAGGAATGCACTTGATGTCTTCCTCTGACCTACACATGCACGTGTGACCTGGTACCACACACACATTCCCAAAACAAAAATCAAGTAATCAAACATGATCTCAGCAATTCACTGACCTAAATGCTTTTAGCATCGACTACTAACAATAACTAAGTAATGCTTAAATTTAACAATATATGACCTCATAGTTTTTGATGCTCCCAATACCAAATCATATAAGTTTCGCTCATTTACCAGTATAACAGGTCCTTAGTCCATAACCAGATATCTTGAATCAGATATGAATGAAGCATGCAAAGAGCATCCATGCCTCCAAGTTCAGACTTGAGCACGGCTCTGGTACTAACCCGTCTACGTCATGTCATGTAGCTGAATTACAACACGTCACATCCATATACCTAAAGCAACTGTAACATATTATCCTAGGTCCTTCACCTGGAAACTCCATGGCTTAAAAATCTTCAGACCAAATTCATCTTTGCGTTTATTTCTCCTTAACGTACATGAGAGATATTTAAATAGTGTGAGTTAAGGGAGAGGGTTCAGTAGTGGGTGAAGCAGTTCCCTGCAAGCATGAAGACCTAAGTTCAGATCCAAGAACCTATGGAAAGGCAGACTCAGTGGTGCAGGATCTTAATTCCAGTGTTTCTGTGATGAGGTGGGAGGCGGAGACAGGGGAATATCCAGGAGCTCACAGGCCAGCTGCCTGGTGTCTGTTACCTTTCATTGAGGCTGACTTGGGGATGTATTACCTTAGCAATATTTTTCACCTTATCAGAATTTCTGTAAAGTTTGCAACAATTTATCTTAATGTGTGTTTGTGTGCAATATAATGTTTTCTCTTTATCTTCTTATTATCTCCACCTCCAAGATATCTGATTCAAGATTCTGGTTATGGGCTGAGGACCTGTTATAGTGGTACCTTTTAAAATAAAATAGCCAGTATGGTGATAAGATTAGATGTTCTTAAGTATTTTCATGTTTGATAAAACTGTATCTGTTTTATGCTAAGAGATACTATGTAAACTTGTCATTTGACTTCGACAACTTTTTAGTTTTAAGAGTGGACACAAGGACTCATCTTAATAAAAAAAATAATAATTAAGACTTTTCCATAAAGACTATTTTCATTATTTAGTGGCTTAAGAGACATAGAAAAATGATCCCTGTCCTATTCAGAAGTACTGAGGGACTGGGAAGCTGCTCTGTTGAGAAGAGTACGTACCTACTTAACATCCCTTAAAGCCTGGGCTCAGTCCCAGAACTACTTACTCTGGGTGCGATGGCATGCCCTTGTAATCCCAACACTCTGAAGGTAGATCGTGGAGAGATCAAGACATGCAAGGTTGCCATCAGCTATCCAGTCCTAGGCTGCATGAGACCCTATCTCTAAGTAAATCACACTAAGCCATTCAAAAAGGATTAAATTCACTAATAGTGTCCCATTCTTTTTCTTTTCCCATTTTTACAGCAAAAAGCAAGAGAAAGACTGTCCTTGTACAGCCGGAAAAACAGTATGTATTCCCCCCAACCCTTCCTTTTCTTCATAGAAAGTGCATAGTTAGCTACAAAAGGCCTGGGTGTTTTTCTTGGGGCATCAGCTAGCGAGTAGCTTACCAGCCATGGGACAGCTGTTCCTCCTTGTACAGTTGTTACGTGTAAAATTCAGAGCCTTCTACAGCCCCTGTGGTTATTTCTCATTTTTAATTTCGCACGGATGGACATGACTGCCTCTGGTGCTGATTCTTGATGGCCCCGTATGACAAGTGTAGTTTATAGATGGGTGATCTGTTTTGCTGACCCTGAACGCCTGCAGGCAAAAGTCTTCATTGTCATCCCTGGTCCCCAGAAACCTGGCTGGCTGAACTTGAGAAGTTGCTTTCGTTCTTCATGCCTTAACATCCCTATTTAAAAACAGTAACTGTTGAAGTTTTTAATTAAATATCAAATTTGGTTTCATGTGTAAAAAATGTTGATTTTTCCATTCTGATATGGATATAAGTTGCAATTTGTGGGGTGGGAGATGGAGGTTTTAGGGTAAATTTGTACATGTGGGCGGGATGTGTTTGAAAAGTTGGAACTTCTGGTGAGCTTTTTGCACATTATAAAACATTTAAAATGCATCCAAATGTTCCTTGCATCTGAAGGGATTGTGTTTTCTTAAGGAAACAAAAACATATGGTAATAAAGTTAACTGAAAACAGCACCTTTGCATGTAGTCAGGCTTAAATTTAAAGAAAAGAAATGAAACAGATACTTGCAGCTATCACTGAATGAGGAGAATGACTTAGGGTGTTTTACATGCAGTTGTCACTGAATGCCACAGGGCAGGCTTGTGACTTGGCTCCAGTTTCTCTCTGTAACTTGATGTAGACAGATTAGCAGTAAGCTCTTGCTAATGAGTCCTAACTTGCAGTTCACGGATTAATGATTCTCGCCCCTCACACAGACTGCTGGGCCCCACACTCACAAGATTTCCGATTTAGGGTATCTGGGGTTTAATCTGAGAATCTGTATTCCTACATATTCCAGCTAATGCCAGTTCTGCCGGCCCAGGGAACCGCAGTCTAATATCCACTGCTTGAGAGGATGCAGCCCTCCCCTGTCTTAAAATATCTGTTGATGGTTTATTTGTCATTTAGGTCCGTTTTCAAAAATTGCAGTTGCTGTGTGGCTACCCCAGGTGAACCCCCGTGAACCCCAGATTTCCTATATTCTCTTTATGCTACCCTTAACAAAATTAGATTTTATCTATGAACTTTTTATCTGAATTCTAAAAGAACAAGCCAGAATTAAAGTTTTAATAACTACCAATTCACAGTTCTTCCTCTTGAGTCTTCTTTTTAGTATATCTGTATCCCACAAAGGCACAGATTAAAGATGCCCAAAGTCACCTTAAGGTTGTTTAAATTAGACAAGTACAGTGGAAAAGTCTGACACTAATTATATGTCCATTGTATTGAGAATGTAATTGAAGACATTATTCCAAGTTCAGAAGAAACTCATTGGTCAGGCATGGCTGCTCAGAGGCATGTGTGCCTAGGTTTTTTAGGGTCATCAAATGGATTTGAACACCAATTTTTTTTTTTTAAATGGCCTCCTTATTTCGTTGACTGCAGCTATGTTTGTACACACGGCCTACCTTGTAATGGCTTTGTCTTGAATTCCTGGCATGAAGAGTTCACAGTGTGCCAATCCTTTCTTCTTAAGCCTCTGCCCTTAATAGTTGATTTTCTTTGTTCACAGATTATTACCCCCAGTGCCTGTTGAGAAAATACCTCAAGAGCTTTGCTTGCCGCCACAGATGGACACCGCAGGTAAATACACCTCATCGAGGACGCCATCTCTTTCCACTTCGTTGTTGTGACTGCAGACATGCTTGTGACTCAACTGCCTCTCAACTTTGAGCCCCTTTTCCTTCCTTCCCTCTGGTGCTACACACTGACAGATAAGACATTTCCAAAAACTTTTATAAAGCTAAAGTTGTGCGTCATCATTACTACTGTTTGGTCAGGACCTGTAGACAGGTCTTGCAATCTTCAGGAAAAGAATGGGTTTGACATTTGGCTATTGTAAATAAAATTAGCATCCTGCATCCCTGACCACAGTGAAGAAAAGGAAAACATTGAGAGAACTAAGATTGGCCATTCCTTTCTTGTCATTTTATCACAGTTCCACATGACTTTTTGAGGCATAGTCTTGCTAGGTATAGTCCCAGGCTAGCCTTGACCTCTCAATCCTCCTGCCTCAGCCTACCTAGTACTAGGATTCCAAGTGTGTGCCCTGTCTCTGGCTTATCTATTTGCACCATTGCCCCAGTGACTTACATATATCCACTCACTTCTGATTTACTCATAAAAACCTGAGTCTGATTGTGAACAGTATATTTGTCAACACATTAAGTCTTGCATCCTTGTGAGACAGAGTTGTGAGCTGCCATTGGACCATCAAATATAGATATGTATGCATAAATTGGTAGAACCGAGGTTCTCTATAAATGGACTAGATGAACATTTAACTAACTAAAGGGCTGGGTAAGACTACCAAAAGTTATGAGTAAATTCTGTTTGTGCATTTAATTATCTTCCGTCTTGTGTAGAACTTCAAAATGTTTTTTTTTTAAAACCACATCAGTTTATAGTCTACTGCAATAATCTTACTCTTTTTTGTACATTCAGTATAAAATTCCTATCTTCTATTTACTGGCTCTTAAGTTTAAGAAGCAGGCTTTTCTGTGCTGTTAAATTGCCTTCAAACAAATAGTAAGATTTCTGAAACAATCTCACTGTTTCTCTTGCAAATCTTGGCTGAGAGAGTACATCAGAGCATATAGGGCCCTTAGCCCAAAGAGACACATTATTCTGTATTCATAAACAGCAAGAAATTTTACTTGAACTGGATATAGTTGTGCACACCTGTTATTCCAGCACCTGAGATCCCATAGCAGAAGACCTGTGAGTCCCACACCAGTCTGGGTTGTAGAGCTAGAGACCAACATGCCCTGATGAATGAATGTATTCAAAGGTTGGGAGTTCAAGCCCTGCAAAGGGTAATTTTCTCTACATCACACTGGCAGTATGGAAAAGTCTAGTTGGCCTGGATGTGGAACAGCAATTCTAACATGATGGTGTTGAGAATGT
The DNA here is from genome assembly GCF_011762505.2 of Arvicanthis niloticus. Lineage (NCBI taxonomy): Eukaryota > Metazoa > Chordata > Mammalia > Rodentia > Muridae > Arvicanthis > Arvicanthis niloticus. The sequence continues at coordinate 56,803,539 of NC_047665.1, read as the reverse complement.
CAGTAGGGTCATCACTGTGGGGAACAGTATGGTCAACTTTATATACATCTATAGGTACGTGGCTGGATGGAGAAATCAATTCTCTGTCCACTATGCCCTTACGCAGATCTCTTGCCCATATGCTGAAGTCAGCTTTTGAAGGTGCATTCCTTAAGTCATTCCCGGAACCTCAAAAGTAGCAACAGCTAAGAGTTTTTAAGAGAAATGACAAATAAGTGGTAGCATGTCCATAAAAGGGCAGAATCATGTATGCACATGAAAACGGGGCATTTTGTTTGTTGGCAAAATTTGCTATCCATTTATTGACTTGTGACTCTATAAAACTTAACCAAACTAACAAAATGTGACAGAAAACCATCCAGGAAACGTTTTTGTGAAGATCCCAGATATCTCTCACTTACTACACACATTCACGTGTTGAGCACTAAAGTTGATTAACTTGTATGAGAATGATAAATATCGTATTTGGTGTGACAGATACTTCTAAGGCACTGGATTCTCAGCCTGTGGATCACAACCCCTTTGGGGGTTGATGGACCCTGTCACATGGGTGGCCTAAGACCATTGGAAAACACAGATATTTGCATTAAGATTCATAACAGTGGCAAAAATGACACTTATGAGGTAGCAAATGAAAACAATTTTCTGAGTGGGGATCAGCACAACATGAGGAAGTGTACTAAAGGGTTGCAGCGTTAGGAAGCTTGAGAACTTCTGGTCTATGGGAAATGAGGGAAGTTACTGGAGTAGGATGTACAGGGAGGGGATCATATCTGTAGGACAATGTTTGTCAGTGTTGTAGTCTGTTTCTTTCTGTGTCTTAGATGCTATATAAGCCACAGAAAAGTCTATGTTTACATAGGGGGAAAAAATAACCAGCATCTTAAGATAGTGCTACAGATCTGAAAATGTGTTGATGTTAGGACACAGGACACCTTTCTCCAAGAAGAAAACCATGTTTCTCTCTGTCACACTTTCAAACTGAAGTTAGAATGTTTGACGAGAGTCACAAAAGCACTAGCTCTTGGGGGAAGCGATGACCATTCAAAGTCCATTTCTTCTCCAGATTCTTCATCGGTCAAAGTGAGATTTGCGGATCCAGCACAGGTCTTGTCAGCCCCATAAGTCATGATGCGGCAATCCCCAACATCCCTCTGTACCATTCTATTCCAGCAGGAGCTGTTGATGAGAAGTACAGCTGCCCACAGCTGTTTGTCAACCACCGCTGTTTCTCAGGCCCATTCCTGAACAAAGGAAGGATTTCAGAGCTACCTCAGACAGTGGGACCTGGCAAGTGCGTGCTGGTGCTTAAGGAGGTAAGGGCATCTGAACCGTCTTAGTGGGAGCTTTACGTAGTGTTCAGTTTCCAAAGCAGATGTTCAGTCCCTCAACTCAGTTTAGCTTACATCTGGCAAAGCACATCTCATCTCTGGGGATGGAATTCTAATTGAGATTCCAAGATGGTAAGTGACATCCCTACCCATGTAAGACTCATGGTCTACTTGCTTTTCCCTGACAGGAGTTAGGGAGATATGTTGAGATAGACTTATATGACATGCTCTAGGAGGACAGGAGAATGAATATGTGTATTGAGCACTCAACATTAGAGTGTTTAAGTTTTTCAAGGAAGAAGCTACCTTGGGCAAGCAAGGGGGACCTCATAAGGCAGGATTAAGTGACTGGCATCTTTTCTTTTCCATTTGCCTTTTTGCCTTCTAAAGACAGATTTTCATATATACCAGGCTGCCCTTGAACTCACTGTCTATCCAATGATGACCTAGAATTCTTCTGCCCCTCCCTCCACCGCCCACCCCCAAATTTGGCACTTACATTCTACGCCAACACTCAAGTATTTAATGTAGTGATGGTATCTCATCCAGAGCTTCCTGGGTGCTTGGCAAATATTCTATCAACTGAGATATACCTCTAGGCCAACTGGTATCTTTGCCATCTGCAATGCCTGCCTGGTACCTTCCCTTAGACAGTAATAATACTCTGCCTGGTCTCTGTGTGTCCATGCAGCTTGTGTTGTGGCTTGGTCCAGGCAAAGCCCAGGCCACTCACCTCCTAGAAGACACTTTCCATTTCCTTCCTGTTTGGGGAGGTGACCTAGAGTAGAGGCTACCCTGAAGGATGTAAGTGGACATTGGAGGTTCTTCTACTGCACTGACTGGTCCAGCTGCAAGTGATATCTGGTGGCCCCACTGGAATGATGGAATAGTTTCTGGACTCTTCTAGGAATAATGCTTGACTCTTGCCCTGCACAGCAGAGTCTCTTCAGGATCTCTCTTAAAAAGACACCGGTGTGACTTTTTTATTGCTGCTATGGTATGATGAATGCTTTTTAAAACAAAATTCTGTGGCTGTACAATCTATTTATCCATTGAACAATTGTTTATCTGGCAGCTTCTAAGAGCCAGGTACTATCTGAAATACTGGATCAAAACCCAGCCCTGTTAAGCTTTTGACTATCTTGAGTTTCCCATTTAGTTGTGAGGAAATTATATTAGCCAAAGCTAGATAAACATAGGGGTGGGCTAAAGAGAGAGGGGAGCATGGTACTCTGAGAGCAGAGGGAAAGGGGGGAATGGACAAAAATATGGCAGGTGACATTTGACTTGCCAGAGATGAGTAATTCACAATCTCAATCTCAATTCACAGCATGAGTGGGCATTCAGGGATGAGTCCAGCAAGTGGGTCAGACCTGGCTGGATCAGGATGCTAGGCTTTTTCTAGGTGTAAAATGTGTACAAGGGTGTGTTGTATTTTAAGAATAAAACCCAAGAGGCTCCAGGGTTGTCTACAGTTTCATTGTCTGGTGGAACCAATGAGGTCAGGGGAAGCTGTATGCAGGTGGCTTTGCTGTTCAGAGCAGTTTGGACTGTTGAGGCTTATTCAGAGTGACACCAGGCTGGCTGGCATGATTCTATCCACAGAGAGAATCTTCATATTTCTCTGTGTGTGCACTTTTCCACTTTGTAGGGGATGCCTATGTAGGCATCCGTATATTGAGACCAGCGGTCAATTTTTTTTAAAGATTTATTTTATGCATGTCAGTACACTGTAGCTGTCTCCAGACACACCAGAAGAGGGCATCAGATCCCATTACAGATGGTTGTGAGCCACCAAGTGGTTGTTGGGAATGGAACTCAGAAACTCTGGAAGAGCAGTCAGGGCTCTTAACCACTGAGCCATCTTTCCAGCCCCCAGAGGTCAATTTTATGTGTCTCCCTCAGTCATCTCTACTTTACCTCTTGAGACTACATCCATCACACTGGTCTGAATTACAGCATTTTACATCAACTGGCTGACCAGAATCAGGAATCTGTTTATCCGTTTGTCTTTACCTTCCTAGCTTTTGGATTATAAATGTATGTCACCATGCCCAGTCTCCTTCTTGTACCCCCTCTGTCTGTCTGTTCTATTTTAACGGGTGCTTTGGGCTTCAAACATATATCAGTATACTTATGTAGTAAGCAATTTACAGAGTAAGCTGCCTGCCTACCTTTTTTTGTTTTAATACCATTTTTTTCCTAAAAAGAAGGTCATCAGAGCCGTTGGAGGATGTTTGATTTTCCAGGCCGTTGGTTGTCAAAAACTTCTGTGTATTTAGAAACGAATCTGTATTGAGGGAATGCAAAACATTTAGGAGAAACCTGTGAAACATGGACAAATCTACAGTGGTTATTTAGGAGCATTTGACAGGTTGGCTATTTCCTAGTCAAATAGGCTGTTACAAGTCACAACCTTGAGTGAGCATCTTGTTAAAGAGGGAAGATGAACAGGCAGAAGGAGCGTAAGCAAGCAAATCCCCAGTGCACGCACAGATGCTGTGGAATAGGGTAGGTGTTTCAGGAGACTGCAGGGAAGTGAAACAGCCATGTACTTCAGAGAGAGGGAACACATGTGGAGGCCCAGAGCATCAGCGAGCTGGGGAGGGAGGGCAGGAAGTGCAGGAAGTGCAGGAATATTGCCTATAAATGCTTAGGTCTCAGACCTCCAAGGTCAGACACAGGAAGTACAGGCCTAACTGACAGACCTGGTCCTCCACTAGCAGCACGTTGAAGGTAATGTGCTTGTTTGTTTTTGAGACAGAGTCTTACATATCTCCGGCTGGCTTCAAGCCCCCTACATAGCTGAGGATGACTTGGAAGTTTTGCTCTTCCTGCCTCTGTCTCTCCAGTGCTAGGATTACAGCCTACACCACCATGCCCAGTTTGTATGATGCTGAGAATTGGACCCAGGGCTTTGTGCATGCTAGGCAGGCACTCTGACCAAATGAGCTAAATCCTCATCTCTGAAGCTACATTTTGTAAACAGGTTCTTTGAGTATGGCTTACTTAGCCTTAGGTCTGGTAACCAAAGAGGATTCATTCTGGCCACAGCAAGTGACGAATGGATCCTAAAGATGACAACGTTTAGCTAAAGAGAAATGGTGATTGCAAGCCAGGACAGCTTATTTGGTAATGTGTCAGTTTTATTTAGGTTAGGCACTAGGATCTCTGGTTAAATCTGACCAGATAAATTGGCACAGAAGATAGACTCCTACATGATTCGGGAAACATGATTCAAAAATAAATCCAGGCAAGAGTAGGTAAGAATTTCCATTTCAATATAAGGTAAGAATTAACTATCCCTTGGTCTGACAGGGCTCTAAGCATTGACTGGAGTGTGGCTAATTAAGGTGGCCTAAGTCGTTTGCCTGTATTAGTGTATTAGTGCCTGGTATTGATTGACAAGTCAGGGTCACCAATCCTAACAAAGACACAGTGAGTGATCCCATTCCTTTGCTGATGCCTGCAGGACTGATTTGAATGACAGGTTCTGGTTGCTAACACAAGACTCTCCAATATCTATAGTAGATATAGTTGACTACCTTCACCAACAACGCAACCTTAGCGTCTGTCACTCTTAAGCGGGAGGCCATTTTACTCAACTAAATGATTTTAAGTCAAAGATTGTTATCCTCAATCATTTTCTGATAGATGGCCAGCGGCCAAATTTAAAAGCCTAGCTAGAAGCAGTTTTCTGATGACAAAAGTTGGGTTTTGCTGATAGTTAAAAATGTGTAGTAAGATGGAAGGAAAATAAATAAATAAAAAGCAAGCGCTTCAGCTCTGTGAGTCCAAGAAAAATGTGAGTCCCACCAAACCAATATTTATGCTAATGCTCTTCCTTTGGTAGCAGAGCCTCTGCATGGCTTCAAATTTCATTTTGCTTAAAGAGAACGAGGTAATTGAAGCAGAGACAGAGTGTGCTGCTTTTCCAAGCCACCAGCAGTATTGGAAAATTAAACACTTTTATATCTTCAGAAAATGTGAAATGGGAGTTTTTTTCTCTTCGTCTGGTCTGCTCTAAGTAGATAGTGTCTGTAGGTGGATGGAGAGCTGGTGTCTGGAAAGGCTAACTGCACGCTGAGGAGAAGGGTCTTGAGAGATGTGTGAAGGGTCTCTATGTGACAGAGAAGGAAGTGTCTGGAAAATGGTAGGTAAAGCCTGCATCAGCTTGTTTTCTGGATATTAGACTTGAGTAGGCTTTGTAGAGACTCAGAGAGGCATCCCTGACTGTGACTTCAGAGATGGTGTTGAGAGAAGATAGTTCTAAATAAGCTGGGACTAGAATTCACTCAACTCTGTACATCCCCTAAAAGTAAACTCAAGATGGTGCATCACCTGGAGAAGGTCTTGACCTTGTGATGTTAAAGACCAAGTCAAGTCTTCTGATGATACCTTAAGTTCTGGGCCATTTTATAGACACCATAGAATTATCAGAGATGGATAATAGTGATGGCATTTTGTCATAAATCAAATCTGCATGCTCAGTCAAATCAATGCCAATTGGGACCATTCATTTTGATTGGGACTCAAATCATTCCACTGTCATGCCTTCTCCAGTGTGCCATGGACAAATATGAGAGATGGACAATTCTTGGATGTATGTAGGATTATTCTAAGACTGCTGGTATCGTGGACCATCCTATAAATCTGGTTACCTCTTGCATCTGGTTTCTATGGCATTGTGATACTGGAGGTGTGTGCACATGCTCATATTAAGTAGAGAGCCAGCTATCTCTCAGGGACATGAAACTAGAGAAGCAGAATGTCTCCTCTGATGAGCCATATCATTGTGTCATGGGATGAGTTTCTCAAATTCTCATGAACTGGGACTGGACCAGGCAGGAGCTGCTGGCAGAAATGACTCTGAAAGCACTCAGTATGGTGAATAATGGCACCTTTGTCTTTAAAGAGACTGTCCAGGTTGTGAATGTAGAAGACCAGTGTGATTCCTGGAGGTTGGGGAAATCTGTGTTTTCCTTTAGAAGTCATTTGTCTCAGAATATCCACCAGGCTGTAACCCTTGTGTTTAACAAAAAGAGAAACATGTCATTCCAAATGGGGAGTCCCCTGGAGTCCCTTTCTGTGCTCTCTGAATCATTTGGATGTGTTCAGCTGCCTGTCACTCTGTGTTCACATAAGCTCTGCAGAGGTATGACCTCACTTCTTTGGCAGCATGGACTCTAGAGATAAAGAAAAAAAATTAAATAGAGGGAAAATGGACACATTGTAAATATTCTATTAGAACTTAAAATATCACAATCTGTCCTTCCCTCCTTTTTTCTGTTGCTACCTAATTCTTAGGAGAAAGGGTCCCAAATCCTGTACCTGGAGGGAACTTTTGGACATGATGAACCTCTGTGAGTGTATCACTTCCTTGATGTGACGAGCCTCTGTGGTTGTATGCTTCCTTGCTGTGTGGCTTTCTATACCAGGGTATTCAGGTTGCTGGAAATGTAATTAGACTTGTAGGCATGACTACCATCAAGAGACTAAGTGTGGTAGTGCACATTGGATCCACCAAGATGGGCATCCTCTTTCTGATCTAAGAAATAAAGATTTATTCCATACTGTCCTAGTTAACCTGCTCAGCTATCTACATATTCCACTGGGCATCCTGTCTCCTTATCTGCCACTGACCTATGTACCTGCATATCTATCATCTGTCTGTGTATCATCTTTTTTTTTTATAGTATCTAACTTCTATATCTTTTGATCTATTTGTCTATCCCTTCCCATGTGTACCTACCTGTTGTCTCTATCTTTAATCTGTCTTTGTTATCACCTGTCAACCTGTTCATCTATCCATTTATCCATCCGTCATCCGCTGCATTATACTTACGATGTTGATCTTACTTACATCTGTCTTCTTCCTCACTCTCTATCCTTTCGATCTCTATTATCTATCATCACCATGTATGTATTATGTATTTATAGCTACTTATGTATACCTATCCACCTACCTATTTGTCATCTATCATGGTATTTGTCTACCATCTCTTACTGTCATTACCGTCTATCAAATACTTATATCTCATGATTTACCATCTATCTCTCCATCCCCAGTGTGTGAAGCCAAATAGCAGTCTATTTGTGGAGCTGATGGAATGAGGATGGCTGTTAAATCCTATCCATCACTGAGACAGAAATTACAATTAAAGGGACAGGGATGGCTTTGTATTATTGAATGCTTTTTATTAGCATCTGTTAAATAATAATGGCCATTATTATGACACTTTATATGTATATTTAATATATTTTGATGATACATATCCTTGAGTATGTCCAACTAGTCCATCTCCCTTTTTACTGAGGCTTTCTTCTTCTCAACTACTCTCTCCTACTTTAATTTTTTAACCAATGTGAATTAGGCTTATTTATAGAAATGTGGGTGAGAGGTAGGTTACAGGGTTATGGGCAACTTATCCATGGCTGAACCATGGAAGAAAATGGTTTTTCTTTCAGCAACACTTAACTAACTCACAAATCCTCAGTGAGTTCCAGGGCCTCTTGTAATAGCACTCCCCCCCCCCCCCACTTCATAATGAAACATTCTGGTCCTAATCTTATGCAGGTGTCATTTAGGTGATCCTAGCTGCTAAATGTTAATGAATGCAAAGGCTTTGCTATTCCCCAAGACAGCATTCCACAACACTACGTTCTTCTCCAGTTCTTAGATTCTTTCTGTTCCCCTTACACAGTATTAACTGAGCCTTATAGAGAATCCTAATAAATGTCTCATTCAGGGCTAACTGTTCAACAGTCACTCACTCTCAGCACCCATTGTGAGTCTCTTTAGTAATGACTTTTCCCAATAGCACCAGAAAGAGGAAAGGCCTTGTTGAGGGGGACCGTACTTAGTCACCTATCAGAATCGCAGGCAGAGGCACATGAGTGCCTTCTGATGGTGCTCACCTGTGAGAAGCCTGCTGCTGCTGCTGCTGCTGCTGCTGCTGCTGCTGCTGCTGCTGCTGCTGCTGCTGCTGCAAGTTCATGTTGAGCATCAGCCCATTAAGAATAGTGCAGCAGGCTTGGGTGAGCCTTTCTGGGATAATGCGCGTGCAGAGCTTGTGATATAGGTGTCTGTTGGATGCCTGATAATGTCTGTGAAACACAACTAAAGAAAAGTGCAAGCTGCTATTGCTTCTGTGGTATTGTTGGTCCATATGGAAGACATGATACACTCATTGAACTTTCTGTACCATAGAGGAGGACTTTGTAGCAATGATGATTTGAATTTGAAGCTATTTCCTTCCTGGACCTCCATTCACCCCATTATATGGGCTCAGAAAAACTCTTTGAATAAATCAGTCATTAATTTTCAGTGAGCTTACTTCTGGGTCCATACTGACATTTACTGTGTTAAAGGTAATAGTTAAAATGGTATGGCTCAAATGGGGCTGCCATGTTCCTGACTAGGAAAGGCTTGAGGCCAAGAGCAGCAGTACACCGTCCCTGGCACCCACAAGACGCCAGCATGGGAGATGGCTCTGCCAATCTACCACACTGTCTCCACAATGCTTGGCTGAGCCCAGACCATCCCGCCATCCACACAGTACCCGGTAGAAACGAGACTCTAAAGCTTAATTATTATCCAAAGGCTTTATATGTATTTAGAAATGCTCAATTAACAATTTTTCCTTACAATTAGGGTCGTTTCCCAATATCTAATCTTATGATATAAATAGTTACCCAGGACTGTTATGGACCCACGAGTGGTTCTCCATGGCTCCTACATCTCTCTTCTCTTAGCTTCTCCTCTTCCTTCTCCTCTTCCTCTCCTCTCCTCCCACATTAGCTCCTCCCAAATTACTGAGTTCTATTGTAAAATGTAGTGGGGGTGGGGGGAATATGCAGCTATATTACTGAATAAAATCTTTTTAGGAATCTATAAGACATGTGCTACTTCCAGTGATAGCTCTAGCTACAGAGACTATAGTAACATGGTGCCCCTGCTTTCGAACAGTATAGATCAGTTAGAGGGCTGACCGTCAGGAAAGGAACATGGTATTGTGTGGCAGGTGCTCAAAGGAGGTTTCTATGGAGGGACTTTTGAGAGGAAGACATGAGAGAGAAAGAATGAGTTATCTGGATATTGTCATATTTCATTACTATAGCATAGCTGAGACCATTGACATATTAAAAGAATAATATTTTGGCTTAGAGTTGCTGCAGTCCCAGTTGCAATTCAGTTGGTCCAGTTGCTTTGGGGTCGTTGGAGAGGTATCCCATCATGGCAGGGTCACAAGGTGGAAGAAAGCTGTTCACCTCAGTGATTCGAAGTGAGGAAGAGGAAGAAGACAGGACTAAGAGCTCTTCATCCTGTCCATATCGTTTCAGGACATGCTCTTAGTGACCTAACCATTATACTACCTCCCAGTACTGCCTTGCACTAGGGACCAACCCTTTAACTAGACCTAGGCCTTTCGGGGGCCTTACATACCCACCTCATTGCAAGAGGGATGAACAGCCCTTAAGATGACTTTCTGCGGCAGGAATAAAGTGATCAGGGGAATAACAGTGTCAGCAGCCTGTCCTTGTGGGGTCACAGAGCCTGCACTATGTATGGTAGCAGCTATAGGGGAAATGACCAGATTAGTGCAAGTGTTCCACCTGCAAATGGAGAAAGTCATCTTGCCCAAAGTCCTAACTCAGGTTTGATCCCAGACTAGAGAGGCCATGGCTTTTCTGTGGTACCCATTGGAGAGGAGCTTGCTGATGGGAGCATGGTCTCATCATACCAAACGCCAATGCTTGTGCTTGGTGGTGTGCATTGTCAAGTGGAGTTGCTTAGATTGTGGTTGATAGTCTCCTTAGCTGAGGGAGGATTCATGCTTATTTCTATTTTTTTTTTTTTTTATGGAAGACATACTGAATTATATTCTGATAGTTTGCAAGGCAAAGTCATTTGGTTTAACTCTGCCCAGTGATAACAGCTATCTAAGTAAGAACTTAGTTCTCACTCTTTCATTTGTGTGTTTGTATGTACAGTGCATATGTATATATGCATGTTTGCATGTGTACTGGCTTACATGTGGAAGCCAGATGTTCATCTTTGGAATCTTCTATCAGCTCTTCTGCCTTATTCATGAAAACAGTACCTCTCAATCAAACCCTTATTATACAGCTAGTCTGGCCAGCCAGGTCCCCCTGGGATCTTCTCTCTCTTATGAGGCTGGGATCATAGGTGGGCTGCCACACGGAGCTGACATTTATGTAGATTCTGGGGCTCCAAACTCAGGTCTTTATACTACCTGGCCAGCACTTTAACCAGTGAGCAATCACTCGAGCCCCTACCCCTTAATTCTATTTATGGGACATCCGCATTTTCTTTGGCAATCATGGACACAGCCACTGTGCATATCAGTACTCTAACATTTTAGAGAGCCCTTGTTGACTTTGAAGACAAATGGGTTGGTATTGGGAAAAGCCATAAGAAAAAAAATTCAATATTGGGCGCTTTTTTAAATTTAATTGCTGCTTGTTTCCAGGCTGAAATAAACTCTGGAAGGCACGTTCTGGTTCTGTTCACAGTCACAAAATGCATTCTGATATGCAGCAAACGACACCATAGCTCTGGGGTTTTCTCCGCTAGTCACAATGAAAAGAACCAACTGAAATGTTATTGCTTTATGATAAATACTTTACGTGGTGCTGCAGCCAGCTCTAATTAGATTTATTTTTAAGCTCAGTTTCTTAACTTGTACTGATGGCCAATAGAAAAATCAGATGCTTGTTTTAATGCAGAAAAGCCAAATGTCCCACAACTGCCTGCATTGCCTTGTTCCATTTAGTCCCTGGGTTCAAATGTGCCTCTTCTTGGGGATAGTCAGGGCCCTTGGAACAAAGCAGAGTATCACCCGGAACAAAGTGTATTGCCATAGTAACCGTATAATAAAATTTGTCTCTTTTTTTTTGGGGGGGGGGAGGTGTGAATTATGTTTGTAAACATGTATGGAAGATGTATGCACATATATGTGTGAGTACATGTGGTGGCCAAAAGTTACCTTTGTGTATCTTCCTCTGTCATCTTAGCTTTTGAATCTGAGTCCCAAGACCTAGAACCTGGAACTCACCAATTTGGCTAGACCAGTTGGCAAGCAAGTTCCTGGGATCTGCCCACCTTTGCTGGGCTTATGGGTGCCTGCCATTCCAGCTGACTCTGCAGGTTCTGGGACTCAAATTCTGATCCGCATATTGATATGACAGGCATTCTCCATACACAGCCACATCCCTCTCCATGCATAGTATAAAATGAAAGGTCAATCCCTTTAATATGAGAAAGTTTCATGTTTTTAGAGGTCCTTAGAGTGTATCCATCCCGGCTGATAGTTTTCTGAATATGCTCCTGTCTTCTCCTTCACGTTAACTGATTTCCACCCAAAACAGACATCATGGCAGTAATGCCTGTTTCTCACTCATCTTGAAATGAGTTTTCTCACTCTCAGTTGTATTTTGTCCCCATACATGAGAATGCCTTCAATCTGATGTGACTATTATTACCTTATCTGGACTTGGCTAAACTTAAGGAGGGGCAACACCATGTAATTCTCCTGCTTGTTTCCCTAGCATGCCAAGGAGCTGCCACAGATTGCCATTTTGTGGAATTTAATAGCTGATTTCCTGCTTCACTTCTTCATATCGCTTAACATATATGGGTAACAGGGGCTTGGCACATGGCAGTTTGTGAATGTGAAGAGTCATATTGGCATGGTAACACATTCCTGGAAAACCTAGCCTGGGAGAGGTAGAAGCAAGGGGATCGGAGGTCAAGGTCAGCCTTGGCTATAAGAGATACTGTCTCTAAAACACACAAAAAATTAGTAAATCATGACTTGCTTAGTGAGAGGCCAGTGCTCAGGGTTGGTTCTAGGTTCCTCCATTGTTTTGGTAAATAGGCACACTGAGAATTACCAGGAATACCTCACTTCTCTAGAACCTGTTCCTTTGGCTCTTAGGATGGACATTGTCATTCTGGGCAGTCTGCTGTAGGTAGTCAACACATTAATTATTTCCTTGGACTTCACAATTGGAAACTCGTGTGTTATTTGAAGAAATATGATATTGGATGGTGTTAAGTGGTACAGACTACTGCTTACAACACATACCCAAGAACACTGTCAAATGTTCATAAATTGAGCCCTTATCAGATTTTAGGAACTTATTACACTCCTTACAGCTATCTGAAGTATTTGCAGTCTTCGTTCAAACACATTCCTTCCTTCATTGGCTGCATTAAACAAAAGTACAAGATTGACTTTTATGTTTAATTAGTTGCATTGCAGGGCAAGTGCACATGGATACAGATGTTTGTGGAAGGTAGAAGGTGGTGTTGGATCCCTTGGAGTGGGAATTGCAGGCAGTTGTGTGCTGCTAGCTACGGGGGTGCTGGGGACCAAGCACAGGTCCTCTTCAGGAGCAGTACCTACTGTGAACCACTGCGCCATCTCTCCAGACCCTGCTGAAGAGTAATCCTGTTGAAGAATAACAAATTGAAGAGTTTTTGAGCATCAGGCACTCCCTCTAGCTGTTTCCTTTTTTTTTTTTTTTTCAATGCCAGCATGGCTAGATTTTGTGTTTCCCAGATAGTGAGTTAGTTCCCTGTTGTCCCACAGAGAATTCTATCACACATCATCAGAACCTGCTACACTTAATGAAAACCCTTTGTCAAGGGCCATCAACACATCCTTGTTAAATTCAACAGGAGTTTAACACAGTTGAGGTTCATTGTGGTGTCTTCTTCCCCACAGATTCTTACCATGTTAACCAATGCAGCCTACAAGCCCGGGAGGGTGTTGAGAGAATTACAGCTGTTGGAAGATCCAGAGTGGGATTGCCAGGAGGAGGTGCTCAAGGCAAAGTAAGTGTCCTCAGTTTTGGGAACCGGGGAGTTGGTCATATTTCCTCTGCTGTTTTAAAACTCCCCACTCCTTGACTTGATATTTATTGCCCAGGAAAACAAACAAACTGAAGAGCTGTTACATCCCAGCTCCATGTGCTTCATGTAGACTTTCTGCCTAGGTTAGTTTTAGTATCCCCATAACAAAATACTTAATAAAATAAACTTAGGGAGTCAAAGATTTACTTTTTTTCTCCTGGGTTCAAGTTCAGCCCATGCTCACCTGGCTCCCCTTCCAGGTCTATGTCATGGCAGGGAGACATTATGGCAGAGGCTGTTCATGTCACAGTGGACAGGAGAAAAGAGCGATGAGCTAATTAGGGATCATCTTCCAAGACAGTCCAACAGCGAACAATTTGTGCCAGCTTGGTGCCACCTTCTGGAGTCTCTGCCATCTCCTAAAATAGAACTTATCAATTAAGGACCAAATGCTTAATAAATGGTCCCGTGAAGGACATTTCACATCCAAGTTGTAACAGTGACATTTCTGCTATACTGAGCTGCCTTAAGTGTTAAGATTACTAATATGAAATGCAGATTTGATTAACTAGTATTCTTGTATACACATTTGTATATGTATGCAAATTATATATGTGCAGGTATATGTGTATATATATGGATGGAGGTCAAAAACCCACCTATGACATTAAGCTGTTTTTTTTTGTTGTTTTGTTTTTTTTTTTGAAACTGAGGCTCTCATTTTTCTACAGTTACCAAGTAGGTTAGGCTGGCTGAACAACAAGCCCCAGAGATCCTCCTGTTTCCATGTCCCCAGCTTGAGGAGGACAAGCATTCATCACCCATCTGGCTTCTTTACATAGCTTTTAGAGTTTGAACTCAGATCTTTGGACTTGCAAGGCAAGCATTTTACCAGTGGAGTCATCTCTCCCGCCCCTTAATTAATAATGCCTTTTAATGGCTAAACATTCAGAACCAAACTTGTGTTTATAAGCCAATGGGTGACTTACTAGAAAGGAGAAAATCCTAGATGAAAGTGTTGTCTCCTGTCAACCATCGAAGGATGCTTGTCAGCTGCTCTCAGTATTTGCTATCGTGACCCATTCGTACCAAATAAAACGTTCTCTGCTTTGGAATAGAAAAATAGTTAAAGGTTGAAGAAACTGACACGTCCCTTTGGCTTGCGTTAAATGGAGTGGCCATGAGTGCTGGGTTTACATGTAGTTAGCCAGCTTTCTTCTTTGATTTGGACCTCAGGAAGATGACAAGGCTTGGCTTTTCCCTTGCTTTCTTCTTCTTTCTCTATTTCCTATTTTGTGGTAAGATTGTCAAAGCCAGGGCCTCTGTGAGGCATCCCGGCCCTTTTAAATCTTAGTATGTGGCAGATCTCACCAAGTTGTTCAGTCTTACCATGTATGTGAACTTGAGATCCTCCTGTCTCAGTTTCTTGAGTAGGTGGGGTCGAAGGCTTTACCTTTGTCCATCTCTGAAAAGGAGAGCAAGCATACTGACATGCTTGCTCATGATGATAGAGGAGGCCCCAGGGAAAGTCCCTTATTCTGGTGCTGAGTGTTGCTTAGTGTCTGAGAAGGCTCAACCACCTTTCATGGCTTTCCATGTGGGGCCATAGAGATAGAAGGATGACCTTACACTTCTGATCCTCCTGCTCACACCTCCCAGGTGCTGGGATTGCAGGTATGCAGCATCACATTCAGTCTAAGCTTTGATGGGGACTGTTGCATGGCCATTATCATTTCCTTGGTCACTGACTCTTCTCGGTACCATGTATGAGGCTGGTGGAACAGTTTCTTGTCAGCTACCCACTCAGCATCCCTGGTGTCTGTTTAGATCAGCCCTGTCATCTTTAATTCCGTAAAAGTTATTTATGGTCTAATGATGCTCTGCCCAATCACAAGGGGAGAGAGCCTAAAGGATGATAAGGAGAGGGTTTGTTTTCCCTAAGAGGAAAGCCAACAACAGGCAAAATTGCATGGCATTATTTCAAGAAACACTTATATTAGCTTCATCCATAGCACGGAAGAAACAAAGCAAGTTTTTTTCCTTTTATTATTCCATATATTATAAGGAATATTATTCCATATTCTATAAGGGGAGGCATGTCTGCTGTAACAGGGCATTTTTATCTAGAATCCTATTAGGGTGACTCTAGTAAGTGTTTATGTAGAGAAATCCTTGCTTTTCTCATTCAAACTTACCTGTACCATTCACTATATCCCAGAGGCACCTAAGGGGCTATGGAAATAACCAGAACACAAACATCTTAAATCTCATTAAAAGCACTGCTCTCCCTAAATCAGCCCGAAACTTATTCCCTGACAGGAAGAGTTCATTTTGCAAGTGTTTGCACTTATTTTCATGTTACCAAGTCGATGGGAGCTTTTATTAAATCCAGCCTGATAGAATTGAAACAGACACCTTGCTTTCCAGCCTGCTCAATTACAAAGGCAACATATTACCTCCTCTATCAAGGATGGCAGCGAGGTCCTCAGCAAAACCTTACAAGGCATCTTCTCAGGAGGAAATGCCTGTCTGCACAGGGTTTCTCCTTGCCTGATCATAGCATCTCCTCTAAGCAGCTGCTAATGATGACAGCGTACTGTCAGCAGGAGGCCCGGTGACAACCTTGTCTGCTGTGTCACCTCTTTGCCTCTCATGGCAAAAGACAACTTTCTAGATCCTGACAACGTGGCTGTGCTTTTCTCCATGCAAATGGGAGATGATTAGAGAGTGAGCCAGCCTCTTCCCCTGCACTGAAAGGCAGACATGGTCTCTGTCGTGAATGAATGAATTTAGCAGAGGTTAGACCTGGACTTTGAGATTGTAGCCACCTTTATTGTCTGAGCTGAACTGTAATGTTACAGTGTCTTCGGGAGCTGAGAGCCTGGGATAACCCCTCTCCCAGGGGGACAGTGCTTGTCACTTGGCCTCTGTGATTGCTCACTGTTTTGGTTTTTTTTTTTCTTTTAAAAATGTCTTTATTAGCATACATAAATTATACATACTAGTTTTATTGTGACATTTTCATCCATGTATATAAGGTATTTTGATTGTGTTCCCCTCCCCCACCATTCTTATCCCCACCGTTCCTCAGATCCCCTTCTTCCCAGCTGGTGATCATCTACTCTTACCTCCTCCTTCTCTCCCTCCTCCTCTTCTCCCTTCTCCTCCTGAGCCTCCTCTAGCTTCATGACCCTGGGAGTTTCATTAGCATTGCTTAAAGGCTCCTGGGTAGGAAGATATTTATAGATGTATGAACAACTTACCTGTGGCTATACCAGAGAGTGAATTCTCTCCTCCCTCATTTGCTGTGTGTGTGTGTGTGTGTATTTTTCTCAAAGAATAAAGAATGATTTTTTCTGACAAGATAAAGATGTCCTCTAGAAGATCTTTGACCTGTAAATAAAATAAAACCCAACATGATCCTATGCAGTGGTCTGTCAGTATTTTTCTCTACTTTCCCATCAACCCTGCCTTTGACACGACTAAGGAAACGGTTGCAGGGTTTGGACAACCTGTAAGAGGTGTGCTTTATCATTGTTCCTGTGCAAGTGTCTGAAAACTGGACCTCCTGTACTAACAAGGGGAAAATATATTCTGAAAACATTTGTTGCAGACGTTTTATAGCAAGAAATTTCCCTCTGATAAATGATATTCCAAGCTGCCTACATTATCCTGAGGTTTTGTTTTAGTATTTATTGTATGTATGAGTACACTATCACCGTTATCAGACACACCAGAAGAGGGCATTGGATCTCATTACAGATGGTTGTGAGCCACCATGTGGTCCCTGGGAATTGAACTCAGGACCTCTGGAAGAGCAGTCAGTGCTCCTAACCGCTGAGCCATCTCTCCAGGGAAGTTTACTCTTGGCTTTAGCTGGCTCTAAAACAATTGTACATCTAGAAACACTGAAAAGTTTCCAACCTATCTTAAAGTTGCTTTTTATCTTTTCCCTTCTTTGAATGGTTTTGAGCCTGTGTTGGGGAAGCTGGGTTGAAGATCTGCAGATTCCCCACCCCCTCAGGCTTTTGTTGCAGGTTTGCTCCACCTCATTATCTTGTAGGCAGAGGCAGCAGGGTTACCTCGGACTTTGTCTTTCTGGGAGTTGTGCTAACTCTGTAGAGTACTTTGGTCTCTTCCAAGGTTGGTGGCTAGCTTTGTGAGTCCTTGCCATCTTGTCTCCTTTGGACATTTCCCAAGCTTGTGTGTTATAAAAAGGTAATAATCCTGCAGCATCCTGTAGGAATCCCTGAAAAGGGATTCTGGAACTGAGAGGATGTTCACTGTAAGAGACTTGTGTGCCCATTTGTTAATTCTTGTTTGCCTGGCTTAGGTCATAATTTGCACTCCTGGAAATACACCTGATAAACTGAACACAAGCCAGTGCCTGACTGACTGAGGAGCAATCACATCCCATGGGGGATGTGAGTGGGTGTTAGCAGTGAGTGAATTGGAGATACAGCTCAGGGAGAACCTTGCTTAACAAGCTTGGGGCCATGGGCTTCAACTGTAGTAGTGTGCGTGTATATGTGCGCGCGCGTGCGTGTGTGTGTGTGTGTGTGTGTGTGTGTGTGTGTGTGTATCACAGTATGTGTGTCTTTCACTATGTGTGTGTGTCATTGTGTGTGTGTGTGTGTTACAACTGGGGTTTAAAGCAGTAAGACCCTAAGAATGGCTTTCTGTGACTCCTGTACAGTGTTTGCACTATGCTCTTGCTTCTTCTTCTAGACACTGAAATTTGCTTTGTACCTGGCCTGGGAGATGGCCCTCTTGCCTGGGTTCTCAGATGCTAGCCAAAGGTGGCTGTAGCCAGACTTTTGTCCTGGCCCACCGTTAGAGAGTCACCCTGGCCTTGTCACATTGGCAGCCTCAGCCTCTGACAGCAGGAAACCTGGTGTAAACACACCAGGTAAGGAGCAGTTTAGGAAGGAAGGACCTTGTGTCCGAAGACCTGCAGGGCTACCTGCCATTGGTAGTTTTATGTGCAGCTCTGGGATTAGAGAGGCAAACTTGATTATCCTGAATCCAATCACCCCTCCCCTTTTGCTTCCTTCACAGTTGATGGCTAAGTGGAAGCTGTCCTAGGAGAGGCCTAGGCAACTCTGCACAGTTAAGGCAGACCCTGAGCCATGGCTGAATACTGTGTGCCTGCAGCACCGTGCCCTGAACTGTTTGTTACAGTCAGACTCCCAGAGTAATAGTGTCTTGTTGGGTTATAGCCCTCTACCCAGACACTATACCCTCCTTGCTCAGTCCTTCCACATCCATGTCATCTAAACAGACATGTGGGGGAAAATCATTGTGTGATTTAATTCTTATTTAGTACATTTAGATGGGCTTTCCCAAATTATGGGAGGTTTTAGTAAAGCACTCGCTTCATTATAAGACAGTATGATGACGTTTATATGCGGTCGTTTTAATGAAGCCCCTAACTTTGTGTGCTCACTTTAAACATTACTAAGACAAAAGAAAAAGCCCCTGTATCCAGGGAACATGCCTGACATGGGGAGGGAGAAGAGATGCTTTTCCCTCAGCCACAGGAAGTGGCCCCGCTCTGCCTGTGTCTCTTGATATGTCTCTTCACTGTAGGTTTGGGAAATGCACATGCCATGTCTTTGAGTTCTCCTTCCCCAGTTTGGCATCTGACCTGGTGTTCACATTTCTCCCACTTTTGGTGTCATGTCTAAGAGAATTAAGATTCTTGATACCAAGGTCTTTCAAGCAGAGTTGGAGGGCCATAAACAGGGTAAAGACAAAACTTACAAGGGAAAAAAACGTACCCATAAAAAGTTTATATTTTCTGCTTCCCGGAGACGTGGGGATGTGCCATGTTCTGAGAGTGGGCTATTCTTGTCATGAAATGCAACAACAGTAGGAAAGTAAGACCTTCTCCCTTCAAAGAGCACCCAAGCAGCTGGCCTGGGCCACAGAGAGGGCTAGCTCTCTACAGAAGGTCTGTGAAGGTTCTAGGGAAATCAACATTGATAGCAGAGCTATCAGATTTAAAGCATGGCTTTGCCTACAAAGCACTGATGTGGGCTCTTACCAAACAGAAAACCAACCTCCCACATCAGAGGACTTGAAGAAAGAGGGCAGAGGTGCTAGGACATGAAAGGCCAGAGAATAAATACCAACTACCTTTTCAAGTTAGAGTTTGCTTGTTTTGCTGTTGAGACTTTGAAAAATGACTTCTTAGGGAAAACGCTGGGGACTTCAGGAAGGCATTGAATGATTAAATCTACCTGGCAGCTTTTTTTTTCCCTCTTTATTTCTATCAGCACATTTGTCTTTGTGATCCAGATCAAGGTTTTAAGAACGTTATTTTATTACCTTCAATATGTGTATATTTGAACGGGGTGATATGTGCATATGAATGCAAGTGCCCATGATGACTAGATGCTCTGGATCCCACTGGAACGAGAGTTACAAGGGGTTGTGAGTTGCCTGATTGTACTGGGAACTGAACGTGGGTTCCCTGCAAGAGCAGCTCCCACTCTTAACTGCTAGGTCATCCATCCATCACTCCATCCCTGGACCAAGAGTTTTACCTGCCTATTTTGAACATAATGGTATCCTTATCTTAGAATATCCATTGTTTGAACATGTCCTCTGGGCTCTGTGACCTCATCTGTTTAAGATTTGAGTCCCAAGTGTACATTTCAAGAAAGAATTGGTTGCACTTCTCTCTGGAGAGTGAACTAAAACCACGGTGGGCAGGAAAGGAGAGTAGATGATGCCTCTAGAAGGGGATTTATGGAGCTACCTGTCACTCTGGCAGCCTGGACGGAGACAGAGATGGTTACCTTAACTATCAGGTTATGGTGAAGGGCTTTGCTCTTCTGTATGGATCCTTTGAGACTTCCACCATACAGAAGCCTATCACTGATGGTAGCTTGCTTCAGTTACTTTGCTTCTGTGGGAACTGAAGCTGCTGGTGTCCCCCAGTCCCAGGACTCCTTGGGTACAAGGGTGATTTTATAGGACTTCATGAAGGGGTTTGTTTTGTTTTGATTTTTTTTTGAAAAAATATGCTTCTCTTGATTGTGACCTTGCTTGTCTGGTCATCATGCTGCACAGATGCCATTTATAAATTATGGAGATTGTCCCCCATTTCAACAACATGCTGTGCCATCTTGATAAAAGATGTCAATTTCAATGGTTTGACTTTGCATACCTTTTCAAAGCATATTCACCCTTTCAAAAACTAACAAATACCCATTAGATCCCGTTAGCTTCATTCTGAGGACCATGATGGTTAGATCTATGCTATGCCTTACCGTGCCATACCTTACCGTGCCATGCTATGGACTATGCCACCCTAAGCTTGGCTGTGAGGCTGTGTATAACACGGTGAGAATCTGTCACACAGAAATCTTTAGGTTCAGTACTGTTACCATGCTCTTTGTGCCCACCAGAGAATAAGTGTCCAACATATTCCCAGTGAGATTATAAGAAAGTAGAAAGAGAAAATAGAAGCCACACACAGTGCCTGTTACTTGAAAATAGAGCTCTTGCTTTGGAAGTACACTTGAGCTGGTCTGTTTTTGTTATTGCCGCTGAGGTGACAGAATGTCCACCCTGAGGAGGGTGTGGGAGGAAGCCCTGGTTTGGGCTCGGAGTTTCTGAAGTTTCAGTCTGTGGCATAGCAGTGTGGTGGGGAGTGAATGGTGGCACAGAGCTGCTCACCTCGTGAAGACTGTGAATGATCAAAAGGGACCAGGGACAAAGTAGGTACACCCCAGTGACTCATTATCTCTACCTAGGCCCCACCCCCCAACGTCTCCAGCTTCTCTCAGTAATCCACTGGGAAGTCACTCTGCTGATCAATAGACACCTCATGATGCAGTCATTTCCCCAAAGCCATTCATACATCTAACACCTTTAGGGGACACCTCAGATTCAAACCTTAACAGTGCTGTGTGTCTCCAACCCCAGGCCTGTAAGCTGCATGCACTCCAGGAAAGCTATAAATGAGGTCCAACATTAAATCACAAACTTGAAACTTTGTGATTTTTTTTTCTTTTAAAAATATGTATTTATTTTTATTTTATATGTATGGGTGTTTTGCATTTGTGTACGTCTGTGTACCATATGCCTGCAATGCCCTCTGAGGCCAGAAGAGGGGGGTAAGACCCTGTAGAACAGGAGTAATAGCTGTGAGCCACCTTGTGGGTGCTGGCAACCCAGCCTTCATTCTCTGAAGTACAGCCAATGCTACGAGAACCACTGAGCCATCTCTCCATACCATCATGCCATTGGAAAAGTGGATTAAAAAAAAAAAAAAAAAACCAAATAGCTTCATGTGCAGTTCTCAAGTGTGAACTTGGTAGGTGACAGTATCTATTATCTGTCACAGTGCCGGAAGGTTAGACACACCTGCCAGCCTAAACGTCTGGAAATGAACTCACCATTTCTACCCTGTCTGCTATTGTCCAGATACCGAGGCAAAATATACAGGGCCGTGGTCAAGATCGTGCAGACAGCAGACCAAGTGTCGAATTTCTGCCACCAAGTTTGTGCCAAGCTGCAATGCTGTCCGAACCTATTCAGTCCTGTGTTGATCTCTGACACCTGCCCGGAGAATTGTTCTGTCTATACCAAAACCAAATACAGTGAGTACAGAGACGGTAAAGGCACCCGCCATGCCTGAGCGCGTCTGGGCTGCACGTGGGTGCTCGTTCATTTGGTTGTTTGGTTGTTGTCTATTTGTTTGTCTTGTTTTTGTTTTTAACTCTTTGCAGAGTTCTTCATGTGAGTACCCGGAGAACTCTTTAAGATTTGCTGTTGCTGATCCATGTATGTTTTCGCCTGATATAAGAAGGGGATGGGATGGAGCAATCATGGGGGGAGGGGTTTTGGGAAAGAAGAAGTAAGAAATTTAGAGGACCGACTGATTCTTAAGCTGTGTGCACGAGCCGGGCGGTGGTGGCGCACGTCTTTAATCCCAGCACTTGGGAGGCAGAGGCAGGCGGATTTCTGAGTTCGAGGCCAGCCTGGTCTACCGAGTGAGTTCCAGGACAGCCAAGGCTACACAGAGAAACCCTGTCTCGAAAAACCAAAACCAAAACCAAAAAAAAAAAAAAAAAAAAAAGCTGTGTGCACGAAAAAAGCATGTTATAAATCGATTATTAGTAATTTTTAGGGACTCTAATTTCTTGTCTTGGTATAAACCCAGGATTTGTAATGACAATACTTTTTTGGGTTCTCTTTATTTTATTTTATTATTTTTTTATAATTTTGTAACCGAGGCTAGCCTAAAACTCACTATGTAACCTGGGCTGGCTTCACACTCTCAAGAGCTCCTCTTGCCTCTGCCCTTTGTGTTGGAATTACAGATATGAATGAGTCCTTCGATGCTGGCCAGTGGTTCTTTCATCCCAAGTGGCAAAGTCTCTGGGAAGTTTTCTTTCTACAGGAACCCTGTCTGTTTCTCCTCTGCTTAGATAATTCCCTCAGCACTCTCTCAGGCACATCACCAGAGGATTCAGAAGCCATCTCCCTTCCTTCCCAGCTGTCTTTGCTTTGCCACTGCTGTGCAGGACTCTGAGTTGGTCCCACTTTCCCAACCTGTAATGCTTGTGACTGCTGTCCCCCACCACACTGAGAGACATTACACAGACAGCTTTCCACTGCCGTTTATTTCTTATATTCTGAGAACTTTTTTCTTCTACACTGGTAACCTCTAGAAACATCTACCATAGACATCTCCAGGTCCGAGAACTCCATTCTCCAGCTTCTGAGCTCCTAATCTCCCCTTAGTCATCTCTGGTTCTGGGGCCAGGACAAGGAAGTTGGCTATGCCAGCCTATTCCAGCCACCTAGAGTCGAAGGACCCACACAGTGTGGTCAGTGCTCTGAACCACAGCCACCTGTGGTATACCAACTGCTTTGTTGGAACCAGGGATATCAATATAGTCAAGATACTGTTCACAGTATGACTGCTCACACCTCCTTATTCATTCCTACAATACCTTACCTCGGTCCAGTGCAAGGGTCAGCAAGAGTCACTGGGCAGCTACTGACTGAAGGTAGCTGACTGAGGACTTCAGTTGGCTTGAATGTTGACCTTGTAAATAGGTTCTTCTGTAGTCCCTGGACAAAAGGGAGATGGGGTCAGCATTGTGACTTGCAAGTGAACTAAAAGATGATTCTGGAGCTCATTTCACCAAATTTTCAAAAGGCTAAGATCCCTCCGAGTGAATATTGCTGTCACTGGAAATTGAGGTACAGTGGCAGGGGAAAAAAAAAAAAAAACCCAAACAAATCAAAATAGCTGTTGGTTAGAATTGGGACTAGTGAGGCCAGTGATCTTCCCGTGGGCAGAATGGTTCTATGATGAACCAACCCATCACTTGCTACACTCTCAGTAAAACTGTCTTTCTCTCTATAGCCTATTATTATGGAAAAAAAAGGAGGATCATTAAATATCCACTTGGAGACAGCAACAGTGAAAGTGCACCAAAACCAGGCAGGAGAAGGAAACGACGAAAATCAATCTACGTGCAGAAGAGGCGGAAAATTTCTCCTGTGGGCATCTCAGTGAGCTCGGTGCAGGTACACTGTCCTTAAAGGGCTTCCAGCCCTTTTGGCTAGAAGGGTTTTGTGTGTTTTTTAATTTATTATTTATGTGTATGTGGGAGCAAGACACAGAGGGCAGCAGGGGAGGGGAGAGAGGACAGGGAGTATGAGAATGCAGGTGTACACTTGCTGCGATGCACACATGGAAGGTAGAAACAACTTTTGAGAGTCTGTTGTCTCCTCCCACTGTGGGATCCCAGGATCAAACTCAGGTTGTCTGGTTTGTGCAACATGCGCTTTTGCCTGCCTTGTTTGGTTGTTTTGGGGGATGCAAGAGATCAGATGCAACCTTGTGCAAGCTAGGCAAGCATTCTACCATTGAGATATAACCTATCTCTTGTCGTTTTGAGACAATATCTCCTTATGTAACTCCAGAGTAGCCTTGAACTTTGTGTGTGTATGGTGTGTGTGTGTGTGTGTGTGTGTGTGTGAGTGTGTGTGTACACAAGCCTGCATGTGAAGAACAGAGGTTAACCTCAGTTGTCATTCCTTAGGACAGGGCCCACCTTGGGTTTTTGTTTTGTCTGCTGTTGTTTTTGAGGTAAGGTCTCTTCCTTTTTCCTGGAACTCATCATTTTTGGCTAAGCTGATTGACCAACAAATCCCAGGGATCCACCTGGCTCCACCTTCCCGATTCCTAGCTTTTCCACGTGGTTTCTGGGGATCAAACCAAGGTTCTCATGCTTGCATGACAAGCATTTTACCTATTAAACCTTCTCTCTCTCTCTCTCTCTCTCTCTCTCTCTCTCTCTCTCTCCCTCTCCCTCTCCCTCTCCCTCTCCCTCTCCCTCTCCCTCCCTCCCTCCCTCCCTCCACCCCCTCTACTTTCCTACTGAGAACCAATTGCACGTGTTCATCTACTAATTAGGAAATGTCTGTATTAGGAGATTTTTTTTTGGAATCATGGGATTTCTTGGGGCCTCTGGGGACAAACCTTGCCAGGAGCTTTGTTCTGGGAAGGAAATGCAGTGTCATCAGGTCCTGGCAGTGTGGCTGTAGGTAAGGGTCACACTGTGCTCACTCAAGGCCCTTTCAACCCACCCCCACTAAGCATATCCCTCTGCCCCTCAGGAAACTGAAGCGGACGATCCATATGCCCTGGACACTGCAAGTGAGGAAACAAGTTATGAGGTCCAGGATTACCAGACAGACACTTCAGCAGCAGAGGCGGTGCCCCTTACCCGGCCACGGAGGGCTGTGACCCTAAAGAAAAATTCAGAGGCTGTGAACCGGCCTACAGCAGAAAGGGCACGGAGGACCCGCCCAGTGCCGACTACTACTACTACTACTTCTAATAACAGAATTAAGGGCCCACTTATTAGACTTGAGAAATCAGAGGTGAGTTCAGAGAGTGGAGGGTGCATGGTGCATCTTTAAGAACATGGGGAAGAGTTAAGGCTGTGGTCCAGGAAAACCAGAAATGCTCTGTCAAATTTCTCAAGTCCAAGGACAAAAGAATGATTTTACCTCAGACAAGAGTTCCCAGGGTTGGAATAATGTCTTTATTTCTGGGTGTTTCCAGAGCTTCTGGTCAGGTGGAGGGGAGGGTCTAATCTCTAGTTCTGGGTCCCCAAATTCCATCTCTACATGTCCCAATTCCACACTTGAGTTTTGCCTCTCTCTCTCTCTCTGTCTCTGTCTCTCTCTTCCTCCCTCCCTCTCTCTCTCTCTCTCCCTTCCTCCCTTCCTCCCTCCCTCCCTCCCTCCCTTCCTCCAACTCTCTCTCTCTCTCTCTCTCTCTCTCTCTCCCTCTCTCCTGTATGGGACATCTCTCTCACATTATAATAAATTAGCATGCTTGGCACTTCTGTAACCCATAGATGATATATGAACTGCTGCAAAAGTCCTTGGCACCGTTATCACAAAAGCCAGTGGCGACAGTGAGCTGTCCTGTGTGCATCCAGCTGTGCTCCTTACTGTCTGTCCACATTTTAATCAGAGATGCTTCGTCAGAAATGGGGTATGCCAGGTGCATGTTCATAGGAGCTCTTACAGGCCAGGGATCTAGCTCAGATGCAGTTTCTTAGGAGCCGTCCACTCTTTCTCTTCTCTTGTATAAAAAATATTTTTGAAGCAGGTAATCTCATACCTGGAGCTTACTTAGTAGTAGGTTAGTCTCTCTGGGAGACAACTCCCAGAATTCTCTTGCCTCCACTTCCCCAACCCCCCCACTTTTTTTCCTTAATACTATGATCTAGTGACCCAACTAAGGTCCTTAGACTTGGATGGCAAGCATTTTGCCAACTGAGTTATGTTCCCAGTCCTGCTGTAACTTCTGTTGTTAATTTTGAGCTTTTGAAGATACCCAGATCATTTCAGGTGTAGAAGTCACCAGAGTCAGATTGCTAGGAAACTTTGTAGAGACTGAGTTCTGTCTGTGTGCCCAGTGAGATACCAAGAGAGCTAGGAGTTCTGGTCCAGCAGTATGGAGGCACAGAGTTTATTAAGATGATGCAACTGGCCCCACAGTGTGCAATGACAGTGCTATGCCCCCTTCCCTGCAGGATTCAAGGCAATCAGAGGAGGAGAAACTGATTCTTGAGAGCAATCCACTGGAGTGGTCGGTCACAGACGTGGTACGATTCATTAAGCTGACTGACTGTGCGCCTTTGGCCAGGATCTTTCAG
The DNA here is from genome assembly GCF_011762505.2 of Arvicanthis niloticus. Classification (NCBI taxonomy): domain Eukaryota; kingdom Metazoa; phylum Chordata; class Mammalia; order Rodentia; family Muridae; genus Arvicanthis; species Arvicanthis niloticus. Next base: position 56,777,122 of record NC_047665.1, on the reverse strand, counting down.
GAGCAGGTACAGTGGCTTTCTGTGTCATTAGTTTATTTTCTGGTCTCCAGGGTCTTGTCTCTCTGTGTTTGTATGTCTGTGCATAAGTGTATGTATCTTTGTGTGTGTGTGTGTGTGTGTGTGTGCAGTTACATGCACACCTGTGTGCACACAGGTATGCATATGTTTGAGGCCCAGAAGACACCACAGGGTATCCTTCCTTAAGCGATGTCACCTTTATGAGACAGATTCACTCACTAGCTTGGGCCTCCCAAGTGCTGGGGTTCCAAGCATGTCCCAGCACACTCAGCTTTTTAAAGTCAGTCCTGGGGGTCAAGTCCTTATAAGGTGACTATTCTACTGACTGAACTGTGTTCCTGGCCCTGAGACTCTTAAAGGAATTGCCTATCTTATCTGGCTTCTTCATGACTCACCATGGAGGGATAAAGTCTCACATGCCCTTCGGCTGCATACCACAGTTGTCATCTGTAAGCAGGCTTGCCCATACTGCTGAGCAGGCACAGTGCACCTGACATGAGGGTTTTCTGTCAGAGAAATACCTGTTACTGGCAGGTGAAGAGTGAACATCTAGGCTCTGCCCTTTTTCACAGCTGTAGCCAACTTCCTGGTACCAGTTTCTGTTTTGCTGTTGCTGTGCAGCCTACAGAGGAAAGAATTGATTTCCACTTACTGCACAATGGGGTTGTCAGGGAAGAAGTTCAAGATAGGAACCCGGAAGCAGGAACTTGAAGCAGAGCCTTGATGGAACTTGCTCAATGTCTTCTTTACCATGTCTGACTCAGCCATCTTTCTTATACTGGGGTGGAGGGTCACTAGCCAGCAAAACCTCACAGAGGAAATATCTGTCTTTTTAAGTCCTAATATTTTAAAATACTATTTCTATATAGTTGATTAATGATATACCTATCTAGTCTGTTTTTACATTTAATAAGCCAATAATTTGAGGAGATAAAATTTTAAACAGTAAGGCAGAAAAAAAAGTTTGATTTTCCCATTGATATAGAGGATTTTCTGTCTTTTTGTCCAAGTCAGTGCAGTGATATGCTGTGAAAGGCAAATCAAAGAGCATCCCAGGACTCCACCTCCTGTAGTTTTTGGTATCCAAGCTCTGCTGCCCTGATACCCACGAGGTGAAGTGATGAATCTTATTTGCTCTGGAAACTTCTGCAGACTGCAGAGGAGGTCATATGGAAGGCACAAACAGGAGCCAGACAGGAGGTCCAGCTCTTGGATTTCTGCCGTCCACTGCTCTTCTTCTCTAGGTACAGACAGAGAGGCAGACAGGGAGACGTGCTTTCTGACCTAAAGAACGAGGGCAACGATCTGTCTTTTCATTACAGCGCACAGACAAGACAGGAAATGGTGAACAGTGCTGTAGCTTAGCTGATACAGGGATTACTGATAAAATTCCATCTCCATCTTAGAAACAAACACAAAGCAATAGTTAGGAAATCATGTAAAGTACTGTCTGAGGCAGCGGTTTTCCAGTCTGGTACATTCAAAGTACAGGACAAATTCTGTCTTTATAGGTTTAAATACATCACTATGTATATGTTACATTCATCATATGATCTAATACCTGCTGTATATACCTTATAATGTCCAAAACACGGCAGTGAAATGTGCCATTCTTTATAAATATTAACTTTTATTTTGGTTTAGACCCAAATGTTCCATTTCAATTTAGAAACATTATTCTGCTCTGAGCCAGAATAATGGATAGGTTTGGTTTTTTTTTTTTTTTTTTTTTTTTTTTTTTTTTTTTTTTTTTTTTTTTTTTTGTGACTTCTAGATTCTAAGTTAGGTGGGAGCTCAAGACCATCCATAGCACAAATGGTAACAAGGCTCCTGTGTTGATACTGTGTTCAGAATTGTGCAAATTCTCAGTGAGGTTGTGGGGCGGCTAGCTAAAACACTACTTTTAAATTCCTCTTTTATCTCTGCTAAGCCCAGTTTCCAACAATACCTCAGATTGTTTCAAGGAAATGAACTTGCTGGCACATTCCGCCATAGATTCAAAGAGTAGGCACCAGCTTCCTCCACCCACCTCCTCTGACATCAGCTAAAAGCTTTGTCCTTGATTTAGACGTTAGGTGGGCTTTTAATGGATGAATCTTGTTCCCAATTAATTTTGCATTTCACATTAGGGATTTTCAACTGTTATAATAAAAAAATAAGTTGCCTGCTGGTCTGTCTAAAACGTGTGGACACCTGAATCTTTTCTGTCCATTAGACTTTTAATGACTTACTTTTACTAACTTTTTTCTACCATCATTTTGTCCAAATGACAGTGCTCTGATTGGGTGAGACCTCCAGAAAGCATTTTCTGAGCTGTCAGATTAACTAGATGCCTTTAGATTATTCACTGGCCTGTGCAGGAGATCATAGTGCACAGGCTGATCATAGCTGTGTGTGTTCATGCCTAGCGATGGTAGGAATTCAGAGATGGTTCTGATCACCGGGAGCGATTGCAGACATTACACACACACACACACACTGCCGGCATGCATACCTTTTATTTCCAAAATGTTGTGGCAGCCTCATAGTAAAATCTACTCTCTGTAATTTCATGCTCCAGATCTGAACATTATACAGAGAGAATCCATGTATCGGTCATGTGGTTTGAAACACATGACCCTGAATAGCATAGCCTATATGCTCACCCATTGCCAATCAGTCTGCTCACAAGAGAAGTAGGCTGTCTGAGAGAGTTGCTTATTTTATGAGAACGTTAAAGGATTCACTGGCAGCTTTGAGTTCTCTCTGAGGGTTTTCCTCTTCTTTTTTTTCCCCTTGACCCACATGTTTTTCCGTTTTCATCCTTCTTGCAAGCACAGGAGCTTTAGTTTAACTTCTTTCAGTCCATGGTCATGTGGGTCTGATATTTCTGAGATCATGTGGCCATGCGTTCATGGCGTGCCATGATGAAGCAGAACTGCATACTCCCCAATGGCCAGAAAGCAAACACAGATGGGGAGGTGTCTGGAACCAGGTTCCAAGGCAAGCCCTCGGTGACATACTTCCATTGTATCCGTCGAGGTTAGGTCATGGTCCTAAAGCCCATCAGCTTTAACACTGAGGAGGGACCCTTTATGTGCATGCCCTCACATCCCAGATACTCCCATTAAAGACCTGACATAGCCTAATAAACTCTAGCCAGGTCCATATGAAATCCCTGTGTCCTCAGTGTTAACATCCCCATTGTGTATCAGGCCATAGCTTATTCCTTCAAAATGTTCTGCAGTTGTGGTAAGACTGCTTATTTTCATGTGGTATATTTTATCTGAGTCTGTCTCCTTAAAATTAGTAGTCCATTAGTGATTCTGTATAATTTAACAACTGGCCTGCCAGCACTTAGGAATCATATTCGAACATATTTATGAAAACTCACTCAACTCTGAGTCTGGTGTGTAACCTACACAGTCCATAAGAGATTTGTGGTACAGGGGCATTCCCCCTTTGCTCTTCCATGTTTTACAATGTCATCTCTGTGTTCCTTTTTGTCCAGCTTTTTCTTATTTACCCCTTTCTATTTCCTATCCAACTATGAATTGCAAAAAACCTTCAATGAATCTACAGCAGGAGTGAATCTAACCTAAGGGGTTAGCCTAGGGTTAGTCTTTGCAAAAGAGTGGCGGCCAGATGGTCTTAACCTAGCTGCTTTTAGCAAGGCAGCATGGGAATTAGAGGCCTGGTTCTATTCTGAATAGCATGGCTTTATCAAAACCATGACACCCAGTAATCATATTTTCTAATATTTAGGAATGGGAATTGAGTTGGGGGTATGCAGAAGTAGTAATTGTGGGCCCTTAGGTGGCTCAAATATGGAAAGACTGCCTTTTAGGCACGTTCCATCTCTAGATATCAGGCCTAGTTTTGGATGAATATCTTCCCAGATAAAGAGGAAGGTGAAGGATTTCTAATTAATCAGATTGTTTGGCTTTATTTCTTTCCCTCGGTACATCTTGTACACAGGCTCTCAAAAGTCAGCTTAGTCCCAGATGTTCAAAGGCTGTTTCTGTGGAACACAGGTAAACCAGATCCTAGGTTTCAAAAATGTGGCCTCTTTCTGTTTTTTTTTTTCTCCCATGTTGCTACCCTTGAAATTCATCAGGCAGTATGCTCTCTTTCTAACCTATGACCTCAACGCTGAAACCCCTTTAAAACTCAGCTTCCATCTGCTGCTGCTGCCTCCGAGGGAACAGGAGAGGGGGCACTGATCATTTGTATTTGTTTCTTTTCTTGGGCGAAGTCTAGGGGCAGGATGCTTGGCTGTGTGCTGGATCCAGGACAGAAGGGGCACCTGATCTGAAAAGGTCAGAGAATGCCATTTCAAAGTCTTTGACATCATTTTTACATGGTCTCCTCCAGCCTGCATGGTGTCTGTTAGGTCGGCTGTTCTACTTAATGCTGTGACCCCAGGGCAGCCTTTACTGCCATGTTGTACTGTGGGCTGTGGAATCCTGTCCTGGTTCAGAGAGTATGTAAAGAGCTCAGTATTTCTTTGAACATTGGACTGACTGCCTAGAATCTTCTATGTAAGGTCATTGTAGAATCAGCTTCTGAATTGTTTCCTCACCTAATGACTTTTATTTATTTTGTGATTGTATTTTATTTTTTTTTTACTTATTTTATTCTATTTATTCTATTATGTCACTCTACACAGCTACAGCTAAGGTTTTGTTTTATTTTATCTATTATGTGATTGGCCTAGACTGACTGGCTAGTGTGCTCCAGAGATCTCACCAAATATTCCTTCCCCATGCTGAGATGACAGGCATGCATGTCTGCATCTAGCTCTCACACGGATGCCGTGAGTCTGACCTCTGGTCCTCATGTGTGCACAGGAAGCACTTTTATCAGTGACCCATCCCCACATCAAGTTTTCTTTTAAAACACACATAGCCAATGGCTGGAGTGGGTTAGATGTACACAATTTGAAGAATGTACACACAGGTGCCAAGCGCTTAGCTCGTTATCTCCCTCACTGTTTGCTGAGAGAATTCTACATACACAACTACAACTAAGGTTTGTTACTTCTATTACCCGTATTCCTTAGTAGATTAAAAAGATTTTAAAAGCAAAACAAGATTGGTGGAGTGTATCGGGCAGATAGAATCTGCTCATTATTTCTGCCTCTTTATTTCAAGCCTCCCTCCATATAATGTTCTAATTTCTGTGGTTAAAGCATACTTTTAAATTGCTAACTTAATATGTTGAGGACATTCATCTGCTTTTAGTAAAACTATTGCGGGCCCCTAAGTCAAATCTGTTCTATAATTCGTCTTTCCTTCTTATTAACTTTTTGTGACTAGACAGTTCCATGCATGTGTATAATATACTGTGGTCTCTCTCTTCCCAAGCATCTTCTATCTCCCTCCCCTCTCCATCAACTCCTCGCCTGATTTATTAGTCCCTTTCCCAAAGTCAGGAATTTGGGGTTTGTAAACCACTTCCAGGGCCATCTAAGGATGGCTTGAAACTATCCACAGGACCCTGACAGTGTCATTAGTGGGAACATAGCTAACATAGAACCAGCCACTTGCCCTCCAATCTCAGGGCTTGCCCTGCTAGGGAAGGCCAGTAAATGCTCACAGCCTTCAGAGCCCAAAGAGTGCAAGCCCTTCTGCACTGGGAAGATCCATGGCAAAGAAGACGAGGGAGACACAGGCAGGGCCAAAAGAAGGTAATTTCTGACTTCCATTCTCTCTGAGTCTGTCAGTAGTAAATAGTTAGGCAGTAAGCAGTAGAATCACAGTAAGCGTTCCTCTATCTATGCCTGACTGTGGAGGGGCCAGGCCTTCTGCAGTCCTGGTGCAGGAATCCACAGCTACTGTGAGTTCAAGGTTGAGTGGCTGTGCCTTGCCTAGAAGGTACTTTTGAAGGGATAGTTTGAATGGCTTGTCTGGGACTGAGCCCTCACCTGTGCATCTTCTCAGCATCTTGAATAGCCATCAGTGTCTGCATTCACCGCTGTTCACTGAAAAGGGAAGCTTCTCCTATTCAAGCTGGGGGTAGCATTCATGTATGTGTAGAAACACATACTTAAAAGGCAGCACAACAGTGTGTCAGTTTAGCCAAACAACAGGATTCAGCCCACAGTTCCCATACATATGACTCAGTAACTTACATTCTGTTCAAACCCTACACACTGGGAACTCCATTGCGTACCGTCACTGCCTTAACTGTTTTCCCAGTTGCTACCTGACTTATTCTCCTCCATACTCTTGCCCTTCAGCATGTCAGCCGTTTGGGGAAACAGTCACATGCCTTCTTCATGCCTAGGACTAGAGTCTAGAGAGGACTGCTAACAGGAGGTATTGGAGTGGGAAGGAGAAGAGTAAAAATGATGTACATATAGTACTTACATATAAAATTCTCAAAAAGTTAAATGTTAGAAAAGGATGCTGTAGATATAGATTTCTTTATAGCCAACTGTATGCAAAACAAGTCCTCATTCTCCTGGAATTTAGAGTAACCTCCTTGTGCATGGTGCTTTGGGAAAAGCTGACTGAATACAAAGCTGGAAGAAAATGCCAATGTCCCAGATGTTTATATGGGCAAGTATCCCTCATCTTTAGCTCTTGGGTCTAATTTTTAAATTAATTTTTCTAAACAAAATAGCAGAGTGAAGGATCTCTTAATTAGTCATACTGGTTAGAATTGGTGACTTACCTGTAACTAGAGCTTCATGCAGCTGTCAGTTCCTAGTCTTAGTGTCAGGGATGAAAACTTACCTTCTGTGTGCAACTCATGGAAGCAGGCTCTTGAGCAAGAGCTTCGAACGTCTGTTCTCTCTCTGCTTCTGCTTCGGGCTCCCCAGCTTGAAAGTTAGACCAGGAAGTATACACTCTCCTTCCCTTTCCAACAACAGCCTTAGAACAGACCCCCCCTTTAAACTTGGGGTTGATTTGAGTAAAGTACACAGACATAATGAGGAGATGTCCAGACCAAAGGAAAAGGTTGGTGTCACTGGCAGGTATGAGCTTACAGTTTAAAGCAAATCTGGAAAGTAGTGGAACAGTTCTTATTATTTTGTCTCGAGGACTAACTTTATTATTTCATACCTGTGTTGAACATCTATCCCTTCATAGGATGTTTGTGTGATCAACATTGCATGCAGGTCGGTCAAGTACCTGCTGGATGGTCTCTGTCATGGTGGTACCCTCTGAGTGAGCTGAGGATTTGCTCGTTGTGATCACTGTGGTTCTGCTTGCATGCATGGATGCTTGCTTGTCCAGTATATTTATTTCAATTGGGAAATGGTTGATGTTCAAGGAATCAATTTTTGAAATGAGCCACACTTTGGAAGTGTAGAAATTGGTATATCTTTTAGGGGTGGTTTAAGGCACCCAGTAGGGCCACATTGGCTATTAGGAAGTTGGTGGTCTTAAAACCTTAAACTTTACATTTATGCTCAGCAGATATTCCACCAACTATTTCCTATAGTTAAAAAAAAAAGTCTTTTGGAAAAAGACTTAAATGCAGGGTAGGTTTCTTCAAGTTTTGGGTGATCTGGAACTATTGTCTACATGAAAGGCAGTTGGTTTTCATTTTTGCTGTTGTTGATGTTGTTTGAAGTGTTGAAGGTAGAGCCAGGAACACAAACCAGCTATTAACATCTCTTACTTTGTTGATACCTTCTTCAAAATCACTGGGCGCCCCTATTGGCTTCATGACCATTGTCTGCACCTTAGCACTTCCCGTTTCTCAAGCTACTGTCATCCTTCTAAGTAGCGGTCTCAGAAGAGTAAAGTGACATGGTAGAACAATACAAGAAAAGGAGAGGTCCATATGCAACATGGAAACACACCAGACGTTTCATTCATTTTTTAACAGCTGCCTAAAAGATAAATCAACTCATTTTTGATGTTTGATAAGGTCACATGTGTCTTTATTGAGCCGTGGCTTATTCCATCAGTACACCCAATGCTCTTTTATAATTTAAAAGTAGTAAACAGCATTCTTGGTGATATTTTAAAGTGGGTATGATTTTCCTGTTACTGTACTTATCATGTAATATTGCGGATATGGGATTTGACGGGGTAATAAGCCCCTTGCTCTTGCTGGCAGTCCTCAGATAATAAATGATACTTCTCTTGACACTGACCTTCTCACGGCTACACTCTTTTCATTCTTAGGTATCGGCACTATTAGTGCTTTAGAAAAAAATGATTTAAGATAGGAAGATGTCTGTGAAGTATGTTGATGGGTGGTTTCTACAACGCATACGTAGGCAACGGTAAATGGCTATTGAGTCCTTGTGGTTCATGAGAGTTGGGAGTGTACAATTTCATATGGCTGAAATTCTGCTATGCCGAGTTCAGTTCACCCCTGACTCAGCACCACTTCAAGCCTCTGATCTCTTTTATTCTCAGTTATTCTCACTGGAATAGGAGGCCGACATTGGGAAATAGCAAGAGTAGATTACAGTTAAGCTCAGCCACACAATCAAAAGGCATCTACAGGAACAAGCCAGCCTGCTATGGGAAGCAAGCTGGTGGAGACACACATTAACAGAGTGCCCAGGGCTTTGAAGTGCATTTTTGTGTCCTTCTTCCCATTGCAGATTTAACAGTCACTTAGTGGATAACATCATATGGCACCTGTTGTATAGATATAGCAAGGTGTCGTAGAATAAGGAGAAACCAGTCCTGAACCCAAGTGCAACTCAGTCTGAGGAGTGTGTGTGTGTGCGCACACAGGCATGAGTATGTTTTCACGATGGTCATTTGTAGGAGTTCTTGGGCAGTTTTTGGAGATCTAATCTGGTGATTAGACACCTCTATGAGAAGGTGTTTTTAAATTGTTGATTTATTTATTTTAGATTAGGTCTTTCTGTAGAGCTCTGGGCAGACTTGTGCTCATTCTTTTCGGACTTTGAATGTGGCATTCCCTCCTGACTTTGAAGATGTCTGCTGAGAAATCTGTTGTTATCTCATGAAGATCCCCTAATATGTAACTTGGCACTTTTCTCTTACTCTTTTGGAATTCTTTCTTTCTCATGGGTCGTCTCACCTTACTATGTATTTGTCCGGTTTTCTGAGCCTCCCAGACCCGAATGTTTGTATTTCTTAGGATCTCAGTTGTTTAGTGCTGTTATTTCACCAGTTAGGTTTTTGGGGTCCCACCCTCCCTTTCTAAGACACTCATTTAAATATTCATTCATTTCGTGGAATCTCTTACTGCTCACTTGACTGCTTACTTTTCCCTTCTTCTCTTCTGTGTTTAAATATGTTATCCCAAAAAATTTCTCTTCAAGTTGGGAGCTCTGTCTGCTTGCTGAGGCTTCTGCTGGTGTCTGTGGCTGGTTGGTTCACTCAGTTCTTTAGCTCCTGGGTTTTGCTTTGGTTCTTTATCCCAGTCTTGATCACTTGGCTAAATTCATCATTCCTACTAGGACCCGGTCTCCTTGTTTCATCAAACTGTCTGTCTATTCTCTTGTATCTCATTTAGCTTCCATGGAGCCATTCTTTTGAATGCAGGCATTTCATTCATTTCTTTAGGGGTCTGTTGCTTGCTATCGGGTTCTTCTGAAAGCACCGTGTAGTCTTCAATTTTTTTTCATACTTTTTATGTATATACATGATATTTCTTGTACATCTGGAAGATTCTTTAGCTCTAATAGTTTTGGAGGGTAGCTTCTATTGTAAAAGATTTTCTTCTAAAGATGTTTTTAGGGTTGTTGGATTGCCATATGACACTGCCTTGGGTTCCATTTGAATATACTATGATATGATTTTATCAGCAATAAATAATGGCTTAAGGCATGACACATGTAGCAGTGGTGGTATACACTGGACATCCTTATCACTATGTAGCAATGGGAAAACTGGAGCAAGGTAAGTATAGCCCTTACTTCATAGAGTATCTGTCTGTCTGTATACACACACACCCACATGTAATTGTGTGCATGTGTTTTTTTCTGGAAAATCGTAGTATGCAGTTGACATCTCTCTCTTTGGTACCTTATCACCTATCCTTGTGATAAAATATCAGACCATACAAAGCAGTAAAAGTTAGTATTTTTTGGTGTCCATCTGTTTTCTGGTGTTCAGATTAGCATAGAAGGACCTGACTTGGAACTAAGAAGGAGGTTGCTGTCCCAGAACAGGATAGCAAACCTGGGAAACAACATCTGGAGCATCCTAACTGTTCCATTGCCTGTATCCACTGGGAAAAGCTCAGGATTTTCAGAGGAGCTAAAATGTTCTTAGCAAAAAAATATTTTATCGGGGCAGGAGCTCAATGGGTAAAACCTTGCAAACTGATGACCCAAGTTTGTATCCCCAGAACCAATAGAAAGCCAGGGATAATAACGTACATGCATCTATACTCCGAACACACTCCTGGGAGGGGATGCAAGGCAGAGACAGAACTACAGGCCAGCTAACCTGCCAGGGAAAATCTGCCTCAAACAAGGTAGGGAGTGTGGACAAACACCCAAGGATTTTCTCTGACCTCTACACACACACACACACACACACACACACACACACACACACACACACACACACAAGTTTTATTAACACAGGCATTCAGTAGTCATCAAGCTAATTGTTACCTGTGATAATATGCTCACAAGTTTAAAAGCAGAAGTAGCAGGTTTTTAAAAATATTTAGCTCCAGGATAAAGCTTGACAAGACAATCACATCTTCCAAGTATATTCTACTTTGTGTCTAACATGGCTTTCTCTTCTGTCAGGACATCGATGGCCAGGCACTCCTCCTGCTGACTCTCCCAACAGTGCAGGAGTGCATGGAGCTGAAGCTGGGACCTGCTATCAAGTTATGCCATCAGATCGAGAGAGTGAAGGTGGCTTTCTACGCTCAGTATGCCAACTAACTCGCCCTTCTTGGCAGGTGTCGCCTGATTCTGATATTGCTGTGTTTGTTGTAAAGGTTTCCAGAACTGAGACCTTGATTTCCTGGGCTTTGTGATCATTGTTGATCTCCAAAAAGCCACAAGCCCAGGACCTCCTTTTTTGCACCAGCCTATTTGATAGTCCTATGTTTTTAAAGCACACGGAAGGAGCACCAGCAGCTCTGAGAGTATTGTGAAAGTTCTGAGACAGACCTTCCCTGGCTCAGGACCTCCGAGTTTCCTTTTTTTTTCTTCTGCTCAAACCAGGCAGTTTTCTGGAAGTCAGGTTTTCTTCACTGAGGAAGGTTCTTGGGAAACCCATCTTGCTACCGCTTTTGCCTGACTCAGTCTCAAACTCTCTTACAACTCTGTCTGCCACACACATGCAAGCTGCCGTGATTTACAGTCACCTCCTATTCCACTTGATCTCACTTAAGCTCCATTCTCCCACACAACCCTGGGCTCTATTCAGCTCCTTCCTCTGTTAGAGGTGCCTTTTCTCAAGTATGGCGGCTTGCCATGAGACAGCTACCCTGTGAGCAAAGCCTAGCGCATTTGCAGTAGCAAACACTCTCTGTAGTCTCCTGCAGAACTATAGCTTCATTGTCCTAAGATCACTGTGACCAGTCAGGAGGAGGCTGCTTTAGGGAAGTGTCAAATTCTGTATTGAAGAAAAGCTTTCAGGGGGCAAGTATAGGAAATGATATGGGGAGAAGCATTTTTGTAAACTAGCTGTATCCTTCTGAGCCTCTCTTCTGCTAGCTAGTGCCTGGCTTGCCACATGGAGAGCAAGCACAAGGGAGCAGTATTCCATAGCATAAGACAGCAGAGTAAATACTGGATCTGGATCCAGTTGGTTTCCATCTATTGGCTAATGGCCAACTTCATGCCCTTGGGTAACTCGCCACCACCCTGGATCCAAGTTCCCATTGAGGGGAAAGCTGGCACCTTTAGTAGTGAAGCATTGAGTATACCTTCTCTTTGCTCCTGCTAGAGAGGAGTCTAGGTAGACCAACATGAGAAAAAGAATGTGAGCACAGGACTTAACCCTCCAGTTTCTGCCTTTTACTCTCTTTTGGGGCTGCTTATGGAATTTAACTAAGTCATTCGTAGACTAATCAGTGATTGTAAGATTTGGCTGATACCCAGCACTCATCTGGGTTTTCCTATGAGCAGTTCAACATGTGCTTGCAAACCCAAAGGGGCCGAGGTATTGCATGGAGGTCACCTCCATGTCTTTTGAAAACCAGGCAAGGAAACCAAACTTTTGCTCTGCTTAGGAGTGCCTCACTTTGGAAGCTTAACTTCCCACCTATCTGGGCCTTACTTGTTTACTTTGTGGTTTTCAATATTTTTTTTATAATTACATTCATTTTTTTTTCTTTGACTAGAATCCCAACTGTCCCAGAGCATGGAATGACAAGCTGATAGCTGCTTGTATTTTGGCAGAGTTTTAAGGCATGGTAGTCCATCAGGCTTTGAAAACTCTGGCTGCCTATGTTGGTTACCCATTCTCAACACTGGTTGCAGATAGAATTAGAAAGTGAATTATTTGTGGTTGAGACTCTTTAGTTTTCCCTGAAGCTGTTTTTCTATGGTTAAGCTATAGACCTTTGGTGACTGGGAATGCCTAGGTATTTGAGCTGTGTCCTGTGTGGAGCTGTAAGGATGGAGCTGCCCCTGATGGGGTTTGTGTGGTTGGCTTATAGTTGGATTTCTCTTTTCTAAGCTACATGTTGAACCTTCCTCGCTTTGTCTGCCTTCTTAGCCACATACTTTTGGCCATAAATTCTCAATTTATCGGTTGGAAAGGGTATCTATTTCAAGATAGGGTGGCATTTCTCCTCCTCCTTGATCCTTCACTGTGGTCTTTTCAAGATGAGCTATTTCATTTGCATCAGAAATGGGATGTGGCTATGGCATTGCTAGAACATGGTATGCTTTCAGAACAAATGTGGCCTTCTCATGCCATTTCCAGTAATGACACAGAGGAGGAGGTGTTGCCTCAGAACATGGGGATTTCCTAGAGGTCTGCTCAGCCCACAGAAAGAGCCGGAAAAGCATTAACAGAAAATCCTGTCAGGACATGTCCACCATTGTTTCAGAAACTCTTTTTCCTACGGAACCAAATGTCCCAGCCTGTCTTCATGCCCCAGCCTTACAGTTTAGCATCCGTCTCTCTCTGCAGTGTCACTTCTTCCAGCCTAAACTTCAGCTTTGGCAAGGAAGAGATGGCAGTAATCTTACCACAAGAGTGCCCAACCAGGGGCCACTGTCATCATAGTGACTGTCAACATGCAAGTCACCCTCCCCCCAGTAGACTTGAAGTATTTTGATGACCAAAGAGGATGATTTTTTCTCAGAGAGGTGCCAGTGTCCTCCAGAGCTTTGATCCAGGATGGCATGCTCACGCACGGAATGCAATTTTGCCACCAGATTGTAATGTGGGTTTTTGTTTCTCTCTAGACTTGCTTCTCACTGCTTTTGTCTGAAACATAGAGTTGATTTCTAAGAATGATTGGGAGGAAATAAATGGATTTTATACACATATACCAAAAATATTCTGTCCTAAATACCTTGAAATGATGTCTTTGCCTCATCTCTTCTTGATGGTATCATTTCCTTATCTCTGGTTATCTTCTGGGACCGCTACACTTTGGCCACATCACTCCATTCATGGCCTCCTGTAACCAGCTGAGCTGACATCACACAATCCATGTCATGTGATTGAGGAATGGAAATGCCACCTCAACTTAAATAATGACAGTCTGTCACTTACACCCACCTTAAAATGTAGGGACTTTGTTAGCACCCCCAATTTCCATAGTATATTAGTACTGTGTTGTTTAAAAAAAAAAAAAAAAAGGATCCTGGCCACCAAATAAAGCATACCCTGATCAAAGCAGGCTATACTGGCATTGCACATCTTTGTTATTCAACAATGGTGTCCTTCACCACAGTTTCTAATCTAGAGCATGGAGAACTAGTCTGTCACTTTTAAAATTAGATGTCTTTGATCAGAGTTTGATTCACAGACAGCATTTGAGCTCTATTGCAATTTGAGTCCCTAGACCTTATTTGATCATATTCAAAAGATCATCTCTCATTGCTTGCTTTGATTTGGTCCTCAATAAATTAAAATGATCCATACTTTTTAAATTAAAATGAACACTGCCACATCTGACCTTCACTGCCATCTTTAGATGGTTCCTTTTGATCAGCCCTTTGAAGATGGGTCCCTCCTAATCTATGTCATAGAATTTTGAGTGCTGTATGAGGCAAATATTGGCTTTGTCTTCTATCCTCCACTGAATACTGCTTCCTGAGATTTGTCCCTGAGTTTTGGAAGCACTCAGGATTTTCATACTTATTTTGTATAACATCCATTTATATTCATTTCTGTGTAAAAAACCAGTAGAGAACAGTATCAGGATCTTTGTTGTGGTTTGACATTGCTGGTTTTGGGTTAAGATATTGAGTCTAGGCTCCAATTACTCTCTATCCTGTCTTGAGAGAGCTGTGATTGAGTGTGCAATTATTTGGAAGGAGAAAATGTAAATTAAGATAGCTGTAGTGTTTATGCCAGAAGTTTCTGGGGACATCTACTGCTTGTGTCTCTTTGGTGCAATAATTAAATAGGAAGGAGGAGCTGAACTGGCAACCATACAACCTAATTCTTCTACTTGCTCGCTATTGCTTTCTGTTTGCAAATTTTCTGAAAACCACTCTCTTTAATCAGATTAACTTCTTAAACTGCTTAATTTTCATAGCCTTTTAAAACTAGGGTGGTTTGCAGGTATCCAAAATATGCTATGGCAGAACAAAATTGTGGTATTCGTGACCCATTTAATTTGCTGAAAATTCATAACTGCCGTCCTGCCTGCTCTCCTTCAGTTTCGGTTTTAAAAGCCTTTGTGGTTGAAATGATGAATAATGATTCGGTTTTTTGAACTATAAACATCCTTGTTCAATTTTTTTTTTTTTTTTGATGACTAAGACTCAGTACCAAGGAGATGTAGGCCATGTCACAGAACCGAGGCAGAGCAGTGCTTTGGGTGGGATAAAGAGGAACACTGAAGAAGGAAAGTTTTAGAACAATCTTTTGCTAAAAAAGAAGCTTTGTTATGAAAACTGTGGGAAGGGTTTTTTTTTAATTTCTATGGAAGAAAAAGTGAACATCTTACCTGTCATCCAGAATGCAAGCTAATATCATCTCTGTAAGCAGAGAGAACCCTAGTCACTAATGGCAGGAGCCCTTTACCTCTCATGTTCCATTTTGAAAAGTTTGTACTGAAATTTGGTTCATATCTTGTGTATTGGTGCATAAAAGAAAAAAATCAGTGTCTTTACATTTGAAGTTTAAAGGACAAAGGGCATGCTCTCTCAGTTTGCTGTAAGATTGTATTCTGTATATATGTTTCCATGTACATAAAGGAAAATATATATCAGAGTTATATTTTAATTTTTATTCTAAATGGAAAAAAACCCTTTTTACTTGAAAACACGGATGCCACATTGCTAATAAAGTAAAAATAAATTTTACAGTGGTGCTGGTGTTTATGTGTCAAAGGTTATTGAGCGAATGTTCGGGGCTTATATTAGGGTTACTTTCCTCTGAAGTCTGTTTTGGTTTTGCATTTCATTATAGAATCTGTTGTTAATTTGATTAGAACCATAGCTCTCAAAGATACCTCGTTCTGGAACTTTCCTCAGGCAATGTGTGTCTGTTCTAACTTCATTCTCGTTCCTTTGATGAAATGCTAACCCAAAGCAACTCAGAGGAGGAAATGATTTGTTTGGCTTGCACTTCCAGGTCACAGTCCATTATTAAGGGAAATCTAGGCAGGAACACAAACAGGAACTTGATGCAGAAACCAGTGCTCACTTCTCATCCATAGGCCATACTTAGCTAGCTTCCTTATACAGCCAAAGACACCTCCCTAGGTACGGTCAATCGGTGCTATGGGGCTTGGGGAATGATTAGAGTGCTTGGTGTGTCTTGATGGACCCAGGTTACACACTGACAACCCAGCTAAAAACACCTAGTGTATATGCTTGGAATCCCAGGTCTGTGGAGATGGAGACAAGTGGATCCCCAGTGCTCACTGGCCAATGAGAGACCCTGCTTCAAAGAAGATGAACATCCTGAGTATGATTCCAGAGGTTGTCCTCTGACCTCCACACAAGTGGATACATATGCACATACACATGAACATGCATGTGCATAAAAATAGTATTGTTTACTTTCATATGGTTCCTGGCCTTTCCAATTTCAACCATCTTTCATTTGCTAGGGGTGCCTGACACTTTGGAAGAAAGATTGCTTTCTTTCTATAGGAACTCTAATTTAATAACCACATTGATATATCAGATGACTTACTATCACAACTAGGTCTTGAGTATCCAAGTAAAAAGAGGAAAAACAGCCTGTTGCTGTGGTACCCTAGCCCTGAGATTTCATGGGAAGAGAATTCCCCTTCCTTTTTTGCCACAGTGGCTTATATTACACAGGGAGAGTGAGAATTTAAAAAGGTCTTAGGCCTCTGGGTAACAGAAGTGGACAGTCAGTCGATTCTATCCAATTTCAAGTAACTCACTTCATTTTAAATTCAATTTTAGTACTACTGACAGTCAAAATTCACATATACAAATTTTCATTCTTTTAATTATGGATGTTTTAAAAAATAGATTTATAAGTTCTTAGTTTGCAGTTCAAACCGCCTTCAAACTTGAAATCCTCCTGTCCCAAGCCTTCTGCATGCTCTTTACAGGAGTGTGTCTCCATGCCTGGCTCACATGAGGTGTTTCTGTTTCTTTGTTAATTACTGTTATTAAAAATTCAAAAATTTCACAACAGAAGCAGAGCCTTAGAAAGCACAATAAGAAATATCATTCATTTTCCCAATAATACCAGCAGCTGATAGAGGATGGGACAGCTGAATAAATAACTAAATAAATAACTAAATAAAGCCATCATATTTCTGTTTGGACTTGAATATCCTTGGAAACAAATTTAAATGCTGACTATATTAACACTTCCACATTTATAAATTAAATAAATCAAAGAAAAAGTATTTTTTTTTGTGTGTGTTGTCTTTCTTCTACTTAGCCAAACTATGTACACCTTTTAGTTCACTAGAAGCTTCTTTGTTCTGAGGTTTGTGTTACAACTATTCTAAGTCTATGAGAAAGCACAATGCTTACTCGAGGATCAGAGAACATAGTTTTAAAATGCTGATTGTGTGAAGACCAATAAGGTAAAAATATTACCTGAGCCACAAAGAGTTGTTGAAATGTGTTCATGTAGACGTGTTTATGACACTGGTTCAAGCGCAGATCATGGCACATCTCTGTTGAATGTAGTTCACTTGTAAGGTCAAAGTTTTGTTTAATGTCATGTGTAGCTGATAGATCCAAACAATAGATCATGGTAATAAAAGGAAGTTTTGCCTTGTCAGTATGATGACAGGGCAACATACAATGACCACTACTACTGTGCCTCCTCACCCCAAGATTTGCTCTGTT
This sequence comes from Arvicanthis niloticus, assembly GCF_011762505.2. NCBI lineage: Eukaryota > Metazoa > Chordata > Mammalia > Rodentia > Muridae > Arvicanthis > Arvicanthis niloticus. Next base: position 56,759,733 of record NC_047665.1, on the reverse strand, counting down.
TTGATAGTGGGCTTTTGCTGAAAAGTTTTAGAAATATACATATATATATGTGTGTGTATATATATATATATATATATATATATATATATATATATATGCATATATACGTGTATATATATCCACATGTAAGCATATATATAAATATTAAGTATATATATATATGTGTGTGTACACATATATGTAGGTGAATATATATGTACATATGTGTGTATGTTTGTGTGATATACACACATACATATACATAATGTGGGCTGGTATGAAGAGAGAACTCAAAGACAGATAATGTTGAGGAAGGGGAAAGCATACACACATTTCACATCCCACTGACTTCAAGTACCTATTCTATCACCTTCCAGTTATAGAATACAAAATTTTAGTTTTCTATAAAAGGTAAAAAAGTTATTAGCCGGGCAGTGGTGGTGCATGCCTTTAATCCCAGCACTTGGGAGGCAGAGGCAGGTGGATTTCTGAGTTCGAGGTCAGCCTGGTCTACAGAGTGAATTCCAGGACAGCCAGGAAAAACCCTGAAACCCTGTCTCGAAAAACAAACAAAACAAAACAAAAAAATAACAAAAAATTATGTATGTTTACACGGTTAATAGGATTAGACACAAAATAAATGCTGTGTGATTCTCAGCACAGAAGATATAGTGAATTTTAGGAATCTAATTTTAGTATAATAATTAAAATTCATCACTACTTCTCCGGAGATGAAGTTGGAGGATCAAAAGCACAAGGTTGCTTTGGGCTATATTACAAGCTTGATGTCAACCATGTATCATCTCTTTGATATAAGCAAAAGGTAGAAAGCACAACATATTCTTTGTAGAGGAGCTTTTGGGACAATCCACAGGATGCCTAAATTCTTAGTCATGTATGTGGCATGCCTCTAAATATTGGTGGAGGTTACCTACTGCCTCTGACATGATGCATTTTGCTGATATTTTTACAAACCAGTTGTAGCTAGCATGATGCCACCAAACGTTGTGGTAAACCTGGATGTCAAGGCAACCAGTGACTCTGAACTGTATTGTTACAAGGAGCAGGGAGTGTTTCAGTCCTAATTACATGACATCTCTCCTATCATACCCATGTCTAGCTTTTGACTCCATCAATACTGCTAAGATACTCTGGCATTTCCATCTTCTTTATGTCGTCCTATCTAGTTGGTGGTACCTATAAGATAGGTAAGCCATGCCCAAGGTGGCCAGGATATTGCATTGGGTAAAATGATCAGGTACCCAGGAATTGATGTATGGAGGTGGGAAGCAGAGGCACCTGCTCTGTGGTCATTGTCAGCTCCATGGCAAGAACCACAACCACTCACTGGCATTCAGAGCCCATGGACCTGGCTGTTTAAAACTTTAGTTCCATATAAAGTAAGAGGGTGTAATTGGCAGAACTTGGAAATGTTTAAGAACTTCCCCTTCATTTTCATTGGTGACATATAGGCTGTATTAGCAAATCTCTCCTCCAGAAGGATTTTGCCCCCGTATGGTTGCTCTGTACAATCCAGCAAGTCACAAGCGTTCACCTTCTCTTAGAATCATGCCTAACCTTACAACACACTCTTATCATTTATTTTTGTTTTCATTTATGAAACTGGATTCCTAAAATTCACTAAGTCTTCTGTGCTGAGACTCAAACAACATAGTTAGAAGCCTAACTTTTCCACCTGAGAATACTTCCTCTTCTCAATTTAGAAGCTTTTCCTTGGGGCCTTTTTTTTTCTTGGAAATTCAAATGAAATGTATGCATTTAAAAGCAGCTATTATCATAGTCACGCAATGTGCAAACAATAATGAAATATTCTGGCATACCTCAGCAGACCTGGGAAACTCACCAGCCTCCTGTAATTGGGGCACTCATAATACAAGTCTTTTCCAAATTAAGACTTAGGTTAGAGGTGAAAAATTTTAAAGTAGTCTCTGATTATTAAAGTAGTATGTTTATATTGTAGAACATTTGGAAAGCAAAGGTGTTATTAAGTTGCCCATTATCTCATTATGTTCAATTATAATTTCATCATGTTTGCATTTGTATTTAGAATACAATATGGAAATTAAGTCATGTATGCTATTTGAAAGGCTCACTGGTTTTCTGCGATCATCCTCTGTGAGGCAGCATTAATATTCTTAAATACTAGCACTTTCATCTTTAATGTGTTATATTTTGATCAACTAATTTCATTCTTTGTCTCACATTTTACACTCATACACAACTTTATGTGAGTGTATGATTTGTTCTAATGGCTCCACCTTCTCAACTTCTCTCTGTCTCTTTGTCACTCTCTATCTCTGTCTCTCTGTCTCTCCCTCTCTCTCTGACTCCCCCCTCCCCCCGTGAAGCTCCTCCTCTCTATCCTCCTCTTTCCCAAATTCATGAGTTTTGGTTTTATTTTTACTTTGGCTAGGGTCATTTGGGCAACATGGACTAGCCCTCCTAATTTAAATGCTCGAACGAGCCTATGAATAATCCAATACAACATAGCAAATGCACAGGTGTGCTTACCTGGCCTCTAAAGATCTTACCATTTTGCTGTACTTGCTTCAGATTTATCTATTTTTATCTCATAATCAAACTGCCTACTTCTCCCTCATTCGCTGTCTTCCTTGTGTTTCAGAGATAACCACTATTCTGATTCAAGTGTCACAGATTCCTAAGCATGGTTTTTACATCGCTGCATTTCAATGTAAAGCTAATAATGGATTCTATTTTTGTGGTTCTTCAAAGTACTCATTAGTGTTATTTCATCATGATGCTTATGCACTAGGCTTCAATCAGCTTCTTCTGTTCATCATTGCAAATATGACATTTAAACATGCCTTTAATTCATCAATTTAATCCATTGATTTGTTTTCACTACAGCATAAACTCAAAAGAATAAGTACCATGGCTTGAGTATCTATTCCATTGGTCGACCTTTCTCAGATTTTTATAGTTTTATAGAATGTTGTCATGAGATTTTTCTGTTCACCTTTTTCTGTACACAAGTAACAGTGTCTTTCATAGGACAGGATCAATGACCAGTGGGGGTGGGGGGGGGGAAGTCACCTTCCTCAGTGGTGTAGGCACTGGAAAGTTGCCTTTTCTGGAGGAAGTCCCCATTTGTGCTCATGCAGGCAACTCTGATTAAATTCATTGGTTCACACAGGATTTTTTTCTTAAGACATGAAAATAGGAGAGGAACTTACTGGGAAAGAAGAAAGGGTTTGGTGAAAGGGGAGGAGGTTGAGAGGGTAATGGAGAGAATATGATAAAAGTACATTTATCTGTTTCTGTGACGGTTTGTATATACTTAGCTCAAGGAGTGGCACTATTAGAAGGTGTGGTCCTCCTGGAGTAGGTGTGGCCTTGTTGGAGGAAGTGTGTCACTGTGGGTGTGGGTTTTAAGACCCTCATCCTAGCTGTCTGGAAGCCAGTATTCTCCTAGCAGCCTTCAGATGAAGATGTAGAAATCTCATATCTTCCTGTACCGTGCCTGCCTGGATATTGTCATGTTCCTGCCTTGATGATGATGGACTGAACCTCAGAACCTGTAAGCCAGCCCCAATTAAATGTTGTCCTTTTTAAGACTTGCATTGGTCATGGTATCTGTTCACAGCAGTAAAACCCTAACTAAGACAATATGTGTATGATACTGTAAAAGAATAAGTATGTTAAAATAAAGCCCTGCCACATACAGGCAAAACTGGAGCAAGGACAGTTCATACACCAATGTCAAGAGTTCAAAGCAAAAGCAGTAAGTAACATCTGCTAATGAGAGGAGTTCTCAGTCCACAGCTCTACAGTTTCACCTCAACAGACTCTTCCAGCCTAGATGCTGAAACAGTACCCATTGCCTGGGATCCACAGTATCACTACCCTCCAGTTCATACATGGTCAAAGGACTAATTCGACCTTTTAAAAAAGGCCTAACTAAGCACATGCATCAATTGCATTTCCTCTTTCCCCCTGTGTTTGTCCTTTTGATGAATTATTGAAAGATGGTGACTCTGTCTGAAACTCAGATTTCTATAGTTGGAGAAATCTTACCTTAATCCTTTGGATAAAGCTCTGATCCTGATTCCTCACCTCAGCTCTCCTGAAACACTTGCCACCATCAGAACCAGGCATCTACTTAAAACTCCAGAGCCCAGCACATTTGTGGGAAACTTTGAAAATAAAATCATTCTGCAAAACACTTGCATGAAGGCTGTTGTGTGTTATTCAGTCAAAAGAAGTGCTTTTTTTTTTTCTGGACTATAAGCTGATTCCCAGCCCCACTGCTGAAACTAACATTTTGTGTTTTGTACCAGTTCTGGTCTGCACAGACTTTTCTGTCTTTGTCTCTCTCTGTCTCTCTGTCTCTCTGTCTCTTTGTTCCTCCCTCCCTATCCTCCCTCTTCCTCACCCCCCCCCTCAGCTCAAACATGTCTTACTGAGCTCATCTGTTGGTCTTGTGTGTTTACATAGTGGAGATGTATCCAAGTTTAAACACACAAAGCTATCATCATTAAAAGTCTCTCCATGTTACCAAGCAGCAGGTGTCACTAAGGCTTGTTCTGGGAATGACAATAACTCTTGTGATATTTGAGCTATTTTAAAATGAGTTGTTTAAGCCCAGATGAACATTTATATTGGCACAGGGTCCATTTAAGTTACAATTCCCCAAACACTCAGCTAGTTGACATTTCTAAATGTCTCTCCCACATAGTAAAACCTCTAAATTTTTTTGCAAATGTTTTGAAAAAAAACAGTTTTGCATATTGTCCCCTTTGCTTTCTTATAAATTCCAGTGGCTGTGAGAGGCATTTGGAATGCTGTAAATGTGGGAATAAACTGTTTTGTTCAATGCAGCTCGCAAACAATGCTAATACTTAACACAACATGAACAAATTGATTCATTCCTTTTAAAGTAATGATAGTATGAATGGAGGTACATGTACTGCTTATCCACTGGACCTATTTAAAACCAGGCAACCTTCACGTGTAAATGGCCTGAGTTCACTTAAATGAACTCAGCCCCAATAGTCCTGTGTAGTTCGTTCCCTTAAGCTGAAATGAAAATGTTTTATGAAACATTTAATGTGCATTATAATGCCAACTTGAGCCATAATAAACCTAAGAATCATTCATTCACAGAATAGGATACGATAGTTTGTATCTGCCAATCAGGGTATGTTTTTGTGCCTACTGAGTAGGGTAGGCTGGACTAACCACATTAGGAGGAATAACCTTGTGTTCATGGCTATTATAAATGCAGAAACTATGAAGAAGGAACCTAGCAGACTGAGTGGCAAAATACCAACAGAATGACAAATACCTGTCAAGTAACCCTTGCCCTAAAATCAAAACAGAGGGGGGGGGGCATGTGTATATAATGTGCATGCACATGCAATCATTGACATGATAAAATACTATTACAGGAACATTGACTTAGACAATGAACATGACTGAATATGCTGGTACCATATATCAGATAGTGCTTTTGAGACAGCAAGACTCTACTGGGATCAGTCTCCTCAAGGTCCATGTATTAGTTACTTTTTCTTGTTACTCTAACCAAATATCTGAAGCAAATTGGGGAAGAGGGAGTTTATATTGGTCTTGGTGCTGGTCCCTGTTCTCCAGTATCTATTGTCCGGGTGGAGCACAGAATGGCTTGCTTCACACAAATAGCCCTGATATAGTCTTTGAGGGACTTTCAAACTTGCCTCTAAGATTCCACCAGCTGGGCGGGCCTCCATTGTCTGCATTTTCTTCAGCAGTCTCTTCCAAGCTTCTGTAGAAAGGCCCACTAAGCTTGGAATGAATGCTCAACAGCCACTCCAGTCCGAGGTTCCAAACACTTCGACCACCTTCCCCCAAAACAGCATGGTCAAAATCCATCACAGCCAACATCTCATTCCGCAATACTAAGCCTGCTCTAGTTTGATTTCTATTGCTGTGATAAACACCATGAGCCAAAGTGATATGGGGATAAGAAGGTTTATTTGTCTCACACTTCCTGATCATAGCTGAGGAAAGTCAAGACAAGAATTCAAGGGACAGAGGCAGCAACCATAGAGGGGGCTGCTTACTGCCTTGCTTTTCAAGCCTTGCTCAGCTTGTTTTCTTATACAACGAAGACCAAGGTGCCTAGGGGTGGCATTACCCACAGTGGACTGCGCCTTCTTATGTTGATTAACTATTAGGAATATGTCGCCCAAATACTAGCCCATAGGCCAATCTGATGGAGACAAATTTCACAGTTGAGGCTCCCAAATGACTCAAGCTTATATCAAGTGGAAAATCCAACCAGCACAAAAATTAATAAACAAAATTAATGTCTGTCCTTTACTTTAAAATGGCTTACTCTAAAGCATCCAGATTGGCCTCAAACTCTTGGTTTCTAGTGGTCCTTCAGTCTTAGCCTCTCAAGTAGCTTTGTCTGCAGGCCTTGCTAGAATTCAAAAGTCATTCTTGGGAAGTAAAACTATAAACTCCCCAGAGCAAAGTAAAAAGCTTCATAAAATGCATGATTAGAAAATTCAGAGAAGAAAAAAATATTAATATTCAGGAAACAAAAGTAAATTTTAATATTAAAAATGCAAATTAGGCCATCACAATTTTTATGTCTCCTACCCAACTAAGAGTAAAGTGTGATTTAAGTATTGGCAGCAAAGCAACATAAAATGAATCATAGTGCACAAAGCCCATTGATGACACTGTGAACCTGTTAGATGAGACAGCCAGCTGCAGAGATTGCTCAGTGGGCAAAACGTGCTTGCTTTGCAAGTGTTAGAACCTGAGTTCAAATCCCCAGACCTCACATAAACCTGGGCATTGACAGCTCATGACAATAATCACAGTGAAGTTTTGGAGCCAACTTGCAGACACTGACTCCCACACAAACACATGTGTACACGCACGTACACACAAAGATGAGACTATTAAGCTATTTTGTTTTGCTTAAAAATTCACCAGGAAACTTTAAAAGACTTAAATACTGAAGTAAGAATATTTTAAAATGATACTCATTTTGATACTTCAGCTTTATTGTGCCTATAGATATTAAGCCAAAAACAAATTCAAGAGCTGAGAGTTTGTGTGTGTGTGTGCAAGGTGTGTGTATGAATGCTAACGGGAGCACTGTTGAAAACAGAGAAAATGTTTAAATAAAAGAAAATATAGACCCATGGTGAAACTCTACAGCTATTAACAAGGATCAACTTTCCTTTATTGAGTTTAGCTGTGTTAGTGAGGTAACACTGTGGAAATAGGGGAAGGGTATCATATAGTATCATTACAGTATCATCCCTTTGTGTGAGAAACAAATGTATGTATGTCGTAGCAAATCTCCAACCCCAATAAGCCTGTGCAAAAACCACACAACTCAGTTACAATATTTATAAGCAACACACCTAGATTGGGCAGATTTACCACTGTACTACTCTATCCCCCAGCTATGAGATCCCTTGCTGCTTTCGGCTTCTCCAGGCCACGTGGTCACGTGGTTCTACTCCATCTTTCTTCCACCTCCTCTTGCTCTGTCTTCTTGTGTCTCCTCATCACCCCTCTTCTCTTCCCTCTCTTCCCCCTCTCTAAAACCTCCTGCCCCACCTTTCCCGTCCACTGCTCAATCACAGGCTCTAGCCTTTATTCGATCAGTTAGGATAGGTAGAAGGTTCACATGAAATCATCTGAGTATGTGGTCTATTCCTCGTCAGGGCAGTCCCTCTTAAGGAAACAGAATTAACATCAAAATATAAACAGCACCAGGACAATCCACAACATTTTCCCTTTTGTGTCCAGTGAAAAGGCTCTTTTCTCTCAGATATAAATTGAGCACAACTATTACAATTATGTAATTTCTAAAGTAGAAGATACACTTAACACCCAGTCCATCAATTTTGTCAATTTAGAAAAAGCAATCTACCATCTATCCTAACATTGATATTTGTACTCAAGAGCCTAAGAACATTAAAAAAATGGCAACTTTACTCTTGAATTAAAGTTATAATTATCATTTATACTCTACACAGATAAAAAAATGTATCTGTATTGTTTAAAATGTTGTTAATAATAAATAATAATTGCACACACACATGTGCAAGTACAGGCAAGAGGACAATCCCAGGTGTTGTTTTGAAGGGACTGTCCACCTTGAATTTTTAGACAGAATCTCCCTGGCCTGAAACTGGCTAAGTAGGCTAGGTTGATGGTCAGGAAGCCCTGGGGACCCATCTGTCTCCTCCTTAATGCTGCAATTACAAGTGTGGTCATATCCATGTTTTTATGTGGGTTCCAAGAATCAAATTCACATCCCCTTGCTTGCCTCTCCAGCACTTTGTCAATTAAACAGTGTCTCCAGATCCTAGCTATATTTTTGGAAGCTACAAAAGAAACTTTACCATCCATCTCCATTTATTGTCTTCCCCATCCTTATGTTATGGCAAGAAAGAAGCTATTCATGTGCTAAGACCAAGCCATTTATGTTGGCATTGTCATCTCACTATGCCTGAGCTACCCACTGTATGGTCTTTCTTTCCATTTACCCATTTACAATGACTCTCATATGGCACAAGAGACTCTCACTGGCTCCATGGAAACCAGTTCTAGGTGTCATCAAATCTTTGAACCCACAATGCTATGTCACAGAATGCCAAGCTGCATTTGGTTCTACATTTACACTGCTCTTCTATGGATGTAACGAGGCCTGAACAAGCTGGGTGCCTCTCTCCAGGTCACATTCCATCCCCAGTAACTGTTAGATGACTAATATTAAAAGCAGCATTGTTAAAGGCTTGAGAAGCATGGAGAAACATGGCATAAACAATCCAGAACAAATAGATTGTTGGGGAAACTTTCTGGAATAAGCAGCAGCAATGAGAGTAGAGGAGGAGTTGTCACCAGACATTGGTCCAAAGCCAGGACTGCTCCTGAAAGGCTTCCATCCCAGGTTCAGTTTGTATTCTCATTTTGTACTCTAAAACCACAAGGTGGGATGAGCAAGCAAGCACGATTTTAAAGAACCCTTCCTGGCAGTGAGCAGGTTGTTCAGGGAAATGGCTCATTGTTACATCTATTCCTCCAGGTCATTCTCTTTTAGGTGGCAAGAGAACTTGTGCTTGGCAAATAGGAAATACAAGCAATACTTTAATAAATCACTAAATAAATCAATATTTCAAAGTTCATCTTTTCTACTTGATTATACTTTAAGAACAAACTGTTTCTTCATAGAAATCACAGGACTCTGTTTGTCCAGATGAGATAGAAGAGTCTGTCTTCTTACCCCTTGGCACACTAAGGTGTAATGGCTAATATCGATGTGGTCTGGAAGCAGCTAAGAAGCACTCCATGGGCCCATTGTGACAGCATTTCCAGGAAGGATTAACTGAAGGAAGATGCTCTCCCAGGAAGATGCTCCAACAAACAGCAGCTCATGCATCATGAGTGCAAAGGAAAGTCAGTACTCATTTACCGTCCACCTTTGCTTGTTATGCATGTCTGTTCTGATTTCACTACCACCACCAACATTGGTATCAGGACTCAGCTTCTTTGGCTTTTCAATAGGAGCTAAAGGCCAGTAGCTGTCCAGGAGTCCTCCAGGCTCTCAGCACCACTTTGGAACTGTTGAAACATCCATCTTCGTGGACTGGATATTTACTGGGTTCTCAGCTTCTCCACCACGCATCTGGCCCTTGTTGAACTACCCAGTCCTTCTCATGTAAGCTACTCTAATGCATTCTATTTTGTAACACATATTTATTCTGTTGACTTGCTTCTTTGGAGAAGCTTAGATCATGCATATGGGCATCTGTTTCCAGTGTATCCCAGTCCCTCGGACTATATAATCTTAGTTCAATAAACAGATATGTTGATGCTGAATACTTGTTGACATTTGCAGCGTCAACTTCTATATAGTCTAAAATCGTCACCCTGTCACATGCCACACAAATCATATTAGCAGTGCTAACCCTATTTCAGCAAGTGAGTCCATGCACGCCACTTGGAACACGACACCCTTTCATGCCACTTGATGAGAAGCTCTCCTGGGAAACAAAGTCATCCTTTTATGGAGAAGGGGCCCTTGGGAAAGAAGCTCAAGTGGTTCTTTTGTGGGTTTTCATTTATTTTTTAAAAAGAGACTTTAGATGTGGCCAGATTTGCATAAGGAACAAGACAGAAGAGAAACTGTGGCAGCCAGTGATGCTGAGAAACCAAGTGACAATGAAATCTTCACAAGGACCCGAGTATGCAAGTCCAAGTCATTGCAAGTCATTGTTCTTCCAACTCTGGAGAAATGGGGTAAAAGGCAGGCTAATAATGTGCCTGAACATCAAGAAGTATTTACCTGTGCCTGGCATCACCCCACTTAAGGCTTTGTTCAGAGAATTGGCCCTGTTTAAATAAAGTACAGCTCTCTTTCAGACTTTCTTTCCTCCCCTTCCTTTACTCTGTTTTCTTTCTTCTTCCCATTGCTTATAACATATAGACTGTAAATTACATGGAAAAGCAAGATTAGAACTCAAGTCTCCAAAGGTGGAGACCCTTTAGTGTAGAAATATTTTAGCTTCATTTTCTGAGTCATTAAAGTATCCTGGGAGACAGACACTAAAGCTAGCACAACCTACTTCTAGTCTAAAATAATTACATCACTAATGTCTGGTAATGCTCTCAAAAAGAACCGTCTCATAAGAAAATGGCTTATTTGTCTTCTAGAAAGCACTGACAAAGAGAAAGGGGGATGCCACGTGGACCTGCTTTTAAAGAACTGGTGTCATGACAGATTCTTGGTATTTATTACAGTCTGACTTTTAGTGACATCCTCCAGTCATGACCACAATCCTCTGAATTGTGTTTGGGGCCGTAACCAGAAAACTCAGACACTTAAATTGTACCATGGTACTCCAAGGCCATATGCAAGACAACATTTTTAGAAAATCAGGCACAGGCCACAGTGTTTTCCCCACCACTGAAAATAAAGACAGTTAAAGAGAAAAGCAATAGCAAAACCCTCACACACTGAAGGGCTGAACAGAAGGAAGAAACCAGCAACGAATAACTTATCCCATTCCTAAATAGGGCTGCTGATTTAGACAAAAACACTCTTTGGCCATCAACCATAGAAACACATGAAGCCAAAACAGAAATACAAAATATCAAGAAAATTTTACTTCATATAACAAGTTCTTAGTCAATCAATTATTTATTTACTTTTATGTGTCTGGGTGCTTTGCTTGCTTGTATGTCTGTGCATTAGGTATGTGCCTGGTACCCAGATGCTAGAAGTAGGATTAGAACCTCCTGGGATTAGAGTTACAGCCAGTTACAAACTGCTGTGTGGGTGCTGGGAACTGAACCCCAGGCCCCCTGGAAAAGCAGCCTATGCTCTTAACTGCTGAGCCACCTTTCCAGGCCACTTTTGTTTTTAATATGATGATAGCCCTTAGCAACCTGTACCAGCAGATATTAGTAGTCAGTAAATGTGGACTGTCTGTGTTCTGGCCAGTATTTAAGGAGAGAGGGAGGCCCCACCTGGAAGAGGTCTACGTTCTTACCATTCTGGAGGTCTGAGCACTTCCATGCAACCAGGAAACTGTAGACACTCCCTGGCTAGAGGGAGATCTTTTCAGAAATGGAAGCCTTTGGGTCAGAGTTAACTCAGATCTGGATCCAGCTTTTAGCTTAATAACGAATCTAAGACTCAAGGACCCCTGGATTTGCCAGCTCACCCCAATTTAAAACAGGGATTACCTCATTTAATTCTCCAACATCCTTTTGGGGCATTCTCTATTATTGCCACCATCAGATGAGTAAACTGCCATAGTGAAAGAATCGTTCACAGAGATCAGCTAATAACTGGCCGAGCAGAAACTTGGCTCTAACTGCAGTTCAGTGTGGTTTGCCTCTCTGGTAGATTGGCTCTTTAAACATATTCATAAAAGGCTATGCTGTGAGAACACGGATCATTTTGAAATTTCTAAATTTCTACTCTCATTATTATGACTGACTACATATATTAGCTCTTTGGTACAGTTTTGATCACACGAAAATTGATCAATAACAACTCTAACGGGTAAGAAAGATATACTGTAGAAAAAAGACCTATCAGCCTTTTAATCTGGGTTCTCAGGGGTGGACTAAGGGGAAGTGTTGAAAACAGATCCTTAAAGGGATCAAGAGAGCAGCAGCTCAGAGTATTCCAGAAAAGAATATTTATAGCACAGGTCCGAAGAGTCATTCAGTGAATGTTTGCTGACTGGGTGGAAGCAAACGGACTTTCCTGAGTGACATGGCATGGGAGCTAATTGCAAACCCCATCTGAGGAACCAGTTGATAAGGCAAAGCAGAATTCAATGGTCTGAAGGGGTAAGATGTTATTAGAAGCTCGCTGCTACTGGGGCTGGGAGGGAGCTGAGAATACTGTCAAGTTCAAACAATATCCAAATAGAATCTCTTCAACTTGATAATTTTTGAAAACTGTTTGATACAGCTGGCATGTTAAATGTCCTGGAAATCGCACGGAGTCTTCAGAAATTGCCTCACTTAACCGGTACATAAATTCGCAAATGCAATTTATAGCAGTCAGTAAGCTCATCATACCTGCATCTTCCGCGCATACCACTTTGGTGTTAAAAGAGTATTGAAGATTATGCTCTGGAAAATTGTGTTGTGACAGGATGGAATCAAATAGTGGCACATCAAGGAAGGGAGAAAGGAAATGATTGAATGGATGGCAACACTGGGCTTGTGGTCTTGAGAAACACCTACGGTCTTCTCAATTTTCATTTGAAACGCAGCCATCTGAGGTTTGGTGGTTGTTTGGGAAGTCAAAAGTTCTTATTAAATTGTGCAGAAATTGACAGATTCTAAACAAATACAGAGAGTAATCACTGGAGAGCACACAGTAACTTGGCCATATGGAAATTACAAATTAGAATATCTTCCTTCTGAGTGAATGAAATATGCAAAAGAACACAGTATAATACAATAGAGTTCTTGTAATCCCCGGGCAGCTACTGTTAGCCGGCTATTTTATCACGGTTGCGTATTTCCTCAGTTAATAATAAAGGCACGGAATTAAGTTTAGAATGAATTATAAAATTCCCTTAAAGTTCAGTTTTTACATAAAATGCCACCGGGAAGTATCAAAATGCTCCAGCAACTGATGGCATAAATCCTTTTAAATGTCTGTGTGAGCCTTACTGAACAGTCTACTTTTTTTCACTATAATGCTTTTATTTGTGACAGAGCATTCCTGTAATCTGTTTTCCGTCTGTTGCTGTGTGTGTATGGTAGTCCAGGCTCTTGAGAAGCAGACAATTTAGTTTTGTCAAAAATGTTTTTACAACCTCAATAAGATTGTGTCTCATGATGTGTATCTGTGGAAGATGACACAGTACAATGTTGATGGCTATGGTATTAATCCATTCATTCATTGTCTCTCCCACCCCACCCCACCCCCTTTGTTGAGACAAAATCTCCTGTAACCTAGGCTGGCCTTGAACTCACTACATAGCTCAGGATGACTGTGAACTTCTGACCCTCCTTTGCAGGCATAAGCCACCACTCAGAACAAACCCAGAGTGTTATGTATGCTAGGTAAGCATTGTACAAAGTAAGCCGCATGCCCGCCCCATTCATCAACCATTATTTTGTTCCACACGATGTTAGCTTTGCACTTTGGTGGTCCTGCTTATAAGACCCCAAGCTCAGTGTTATAAAATATGTAACACAGGGATCTCTGTCTTTTAGGGATTTATAACCACTGAGAATCAACATTTTTATTTTCAAGAGAATATTCCCTCTGAGATAATGACCTTAGCCAACACCTGATTGTTTCCAAGGCTTACCCACTTTCCCATCTTGTATGCATTTTCATTTCTTGTCAATCTTTTCACAAAATAATGCTTGGTGTGTGCAGATCTATCTATCTATCTATCTATCTATCTATCTATCTATCTATCTATCTATCTATCTATCTCTGTCTTGTCTCTGCTGTCTGACCACAGAAGCGATGCAACCAGTTACTTCAAGCTTTTGTATTTATGACTTTCCCAGAAGAAAAACAAACAAATACAAACAAACAAATGCTAAGTCTAATTTGTGTTTTCCATATTCTCCCCGGAGCATGGTCAAACTCCTAGTAGCCAACCCCTTAAAGAAAACTGAGTCCTTTCCCTCCCATACCCTGCTGGAAGCAACAGCTATGGAGAGTGTCTTAGTTTGGGTTTTACTGCTGTGAAGAGACAACAGGCAACTCTTGTAAGGAAAACATTTAATTGGAGCTGGCTTAGAGGTTTGGAGGTTCAATTTATTGTCATCAAGGCAGGAGCATGGCAACATCCAGGCAGGCATCTAGCAGGAGGAGCTGAGAGTTCTACATCTCCATCTGAAGGCTGCTAGCAGAATACTGACTTCCAGGCAGCTAGAATGAGGATCCTGAAGGCCAAGCCCACAGTGACACACCTACTCTAGCAGGGCCATACCTTCTAATAATAGCACTCCCTGGTCTGAGCATATACAAACCATCATATTCCACTCCTTGGCCCCCATAGGCTTTTTCAAACATATGAATCTATGGGGGCCATACCTAAACATAGCATAATGCAAAATACATTTAGTTCAACTTCTAGAGTTTCCATAGTCTATAGCAGTCTCAAAAATGTTAAAAGTCCAAAGTTCAAGGTCTCTTCTGAGACTCATCCAATCACTTAACTGTAATCCCTGACATGACAGGAAACCAGTGAGCAAACTCCAAACTCTGCATCTCTATGGCTGATATCAAAGCAGTCTTCAGATCTCCAACTCCTTTTTCATCTTTGTTGACTGTAACAAACTTCTTTCTGCTGGGCTGGTACCATTCCTGGTTAGCAGTTTTCCTCAGCAGTTAGACCATGGCTCTGGCATCTAAGCTCAGGCTGATCCACTCCACTGCCACTACTATTCTTGGTGATCATCCCATGGTACTGGCATCTCTAGTACACTGGGGTCTTCTGCTGCAACTAGACTTCATCGATAGCCTCTCATAGGTTCTCTTCATGGTGCCAAGACTCAAATCCTTTGCATGACCCCTTCAGTCTTGGGCCATCAACTGCAACTGAGGCTGCACTTTTATTAATGGCCTTCCATGGCCTCTCACAGTTCTAAGCCTCAGCTGCTCTTCATGACCCCTTTATGTCTTTAAAACTGGTACCATCTGGGTGACTCTTACAACTTACCAAGTATAGCTGCAGTATGAGATACAACTGTGGTTGCCTCTGGAACACAGCTTCTCTGTGCTCTCAGAAAACACTTCCCAGAAGATTTCACCTCAGTGATGCTGGTCTTTTCTTAATCACTGCTAATTTCTTAGCTCCAGCTAACCAGCATCAATTGTCCCAGTAGTCCTTTCTATTTTTCACTCTAAAACCAGAGCCACATGGCTGAAGCTGCTGCGTTCTGCTGCTTGCTGGGGCTGGAACATGACCTCCTTATTTTATTACCAGCTTTTTGATTTCCAACTCCCTCACCACCTAAGCTTGGCTTTCCTGGAACTTGCTCTGTAGATTGACTTTGAACCCATAGATCTGCATGGCTCTGTCTCCTGTAATGTTGAGATTAAAGGCATGCACCACCAAACCTGGATTTAAGCTTTTCTTCACCTAGAACCTGCTTTGTCCCAGGCTGGCCTTGCACTTAGAGATCTGTTTGGCTTTGTCTTCTTGGATTAAAGGTGTTTACCACCATGCCTGGATCTAAACTTAGCTGGATGGAATCTTGCCCCAAAACATCCTTAACTCAATTTTAAAGAGTTCTCTTTGATAGTTTTCTGTTTAAGCTATTATTTGGGGGAGGGGGGCGACGGGGCAGGGGTATAGGGGTTGTAACAGAACCCCTCTATGTCCTTCTTTCTTTACTGTGAGTTTTCAGTCACTGATACCACTGCAAAAGTAGCTTCCTTACCATTTATAGTGAGCAGGAGAATGGATAATGTACTTCCACATGGTCTCTGGCATCAGCACAGGTCTAAGAATAGTCCCCAGTGTGGGGACAGACCACAGACACCAAAATGGCTGCTGGCAGCAGCAAGGCCTCAAAGATCAATATTGTCTTAGGCAGCAGCATAGAATATCTATGTGGCATTCTGTGGTAGCATGGGATATGGACATCACATTGTCCCTGACTGCAGTAGGATCACAGACCCATACATGGCCCTTGGCAGGAGCTTGGACCACTGACATCAGCATGGCTTCAAATCATGTAATATGTCCATGGTTGGTATGTCAACCCCATGGAAACTTCTAGAACAGTGATTTTTCAACCTTCCTAATGTGGCAATCCTTTAAAAACAGCTCCACATGTTGTAGTGACCCTCAACCATAATCATAATATAAATATTTGAATTATCCAATGGCCTTAGGTGATTCCTGTGAACAGGTCATTTGACTCTCAAGGGGGTCATGACCTATTGTAGTCAAGAAAGATGCTGAGACTGAAATACTGTATCAGCATCAACACTCAAAAGGCCCCAGAGCAGCTACAAGTCTTTAATGTTCATGCAGGTGCCAAATGCCAAGAAGGGCCAAAGGTCTTAGGACAGCAGGAATCCCAAACGTTTCTTCTAAAAGTCCTAGATAAGTGTTTCTCAACCTATGGGTCATGACCCCATTTGGCAAAGCTGTTTCCAAAAATATTTACATTACAATTCATAACAGTAGCAAAATTATAGTTATGAAGTAGCAATGAAAATAATTTTATGGTTAGTGTCACCACAACATGAGAAACTGTACTGAAATGTCACAGCATTAGAAAGGCTGAGAACCACTGTCTTAGACAGTAACAAGACAATGGGCAACAGTCACAAACGTTCCAAGATCAAGGAGCCTCCAGAAACATTACCAGAGAAGCTTCTTTTTGACTTATGAAAAATTTAGAGCTGGCCACTAAGATAAGACTAATCTAGAACAGAAGGAAGGACTTTTATAGCAACTTGGCAAAACTAGACAAACTCTGTCAGAATATCCCACACACATCTCTACCCTTGATTAAATCTTTACAAGCATTAAAATGAATAAAATCAGTAACCTACCATCAGGGGAGGCAAGGTGTGTGAAAATGATTGACTTTTAACTGGAAAGGAAGTCTTGCATGTCTTTGATACAGTTTGTAAGAATTAAATAAATATGAATTAAGTGTCGGCAAACAGAAGAAATGAGCTGTGGTAAATAAAATATCTATTTCTAAAACATCAAAACTATATCTCGGGTGTTATTTATTTTGTATGTAGGTTTAAACTTTAATTCATCAAACACATCATCGTGTGATGCTCCTGCATATATTATAGTGCATATGAAAGATACTTACTTTCCAATACCAACATGTTAAAGTCAGCGTATAAACAGAATAAAGAAATGAGGTGGAAAATAGCTAGGCCTTCTCTGGGCAGAGTGGGAGGGCCAAGCAAGTGACCAAAAAAAGGTTGAATCTCAGCATGGCAGGGCTTGCGGAGTATAGGCAAAGGAAGGGAGACGGCAAGTGATTATGAATTAGGGGCAAGTTCATATGGTAAACTTCAACAACCAACTTAGTGGAGATGGTTGCCTGCATGTGTGGATACAGTACCCCTGATAAAATTCCCATTTAGAGTTGTAAGACCAATGGGATGTTAATGAGGCCAAAGGTGAAGACTGATTGATTTAAAAATATTAGTTTCTGTGTGATAAAAGAATGAGCCGATAGTATAACCTATGTGAGACCTTCCTGGCAACTTTGGACAAGGCCCGAGACCTCTGGACCAGAAAGTTCCTCCAGTTCTTGCTTTGGAGATTGCAAAGCCTCCTTATTGCATCTTTTCTGCTCAGTGGAGGCTCATGGGCAGAACTACCTTGTTGAGGTAATATTTAAAAAAATGACGCTGCATGGGCTGACTATCTATGTGGCAGCAGCTCTGCTTAGCTCAGGCCACCATGCTCCACGGCCTGAAGCCAAGTGCTCCATAGCTGGAAGAGGCCAGAGGCCACGTGTAGGCCACAGCTAGAAACTGCCAGCCAGAAACACTGGCCCTGGCACCCACGAGACGCTATCATGGCGGCCAGCTCTGCCAATCCACCACGCTGTCTCCACAAAACTTGGTTGAACCCTAGACATCACCCACCATCCATGCAGTACCTGGTAGAAATAAGACTCTAAATCTTAGTTATTATACAAAGACTTAAATGCTCAATTAACAATTTGCCCACACAATTAGAGTTGCTTTTCAATATCTAACCTTAAGATATAAATCGTTATCCAGGACTGTTCTGGACCCAAGCGTTGTTCTCCATGGCTGCTACCTCTCTCCTCCTTCTCTCCACCTCCTCCTTCTCCTCTTCCTCTCATTATTCCTCCCACATTAGCTCCTCCCAAATTACCGAGTTTGTTGTAAAATGTAGGGGGAGGGATATCCTGCTACACTACTTTTCCTGCTATTCTGTAAGTCTCCAGAGACTACACTCACTCTCTTCTATCACCTAGGAGACAAGCCTTCAGCCCATATCACACTCATGAAGAATTACATAGATTAGGTTAGCGATTGGGTGTGCTTGTAAAGACTATCCACATTGGGTTAATTAAAATGGGAAGAATCAATGTGGGTGGCAATGTCACATGGGCTGGGGTCCTGGAAGGAATAAAAGGGAACAGTGGCCTAAGCACTAGTACCCTTATCCCTCCCAGAGCCCCCCACCATCTTTCTTTCTTCTCTCTGTCCATGGAGCAGTGGGACCAGCTAGCTACTTCCAGTTTCTGCTTCCATGATGTCCCCAGTTTCCCCTGGAACTGTAAGATAAAATAAACCCTTCCTCTCTTTAGATTTTTGTTGGCTATTTTGTCATAGTAACAGGACAAGTAACAGTTCTAACCAAGCATCAGAGTTGTGGTATTCCATGGATTTGGAGCCCAATCTTGGGAACCGTTGACACCCTGTGTCATTTTTTAGTATACACAGAAGAGATGGCAAGGGCTCCAGTTGCCTGTGACCTAATTAGCCAACCAGCACCTATAGTACCTGAGAGTCATTCATCGAGAGAAAACAGCTCTCACAGCCTCCTTGCCTCAATTCAGAGTCTTCGATGTAATTTAAATGGAGGGACACTGCACAGCGTATTTAATTACCCTGCCATTTTTACAGAATGCTCTTTGACTGAATTTTGTCTCCCTGAGTCTAAAGCACCAAGAGACTTCTCATAAACAAAGAGTTGCCTCTGACAGTTTCTGGGAAGGAGCCCCCAGGGGTGGAGGACTGTGATTTACAGAACACTAACAGTGCTACAGAACAGCCTTGGCACCACAAGTTTCCAGGGCTTAATTATTGCCTTTAAATTCGAAACTAGATTTAGACATTAAGCATCATTCACCAGAGGAAATAGGCTAAAGAGTGCAGGATTGTACAGCTAGCAACAGGCTTGAACGGCGATGTCAGGATTATTCTACCTCCGAGGTCCTATAGAGACATCAGCCTAAATCAATCTTTGATTCTTTTATGGCCAATTTGCTCACTCTTCCTATGGCCCATATTTTCCATTAAAAACTCCAACACTCTGGGGGCTCTGTGAGAGAAAAAGATGTTCTATGTAAGCACAAGGGCCCAAATTTGATTCCCAGCACCCACGTAAAATGTCAGGTGTGTGCTTGTGTGTGTATGTGATCCCTGCACAGGTGAGCATGGGGGAGGCAGACAGGAATTCTTGGAGCTCGCTGGCTAGAGGTTAAAACTAATGGGTTCACTGAGAGACTCTGTCTCAAAAACTAAGGTGAGCAAAAACTGAGGACAAGATCCAGCATTGACCTCTGGTCTTCATACAAATGCACACACATTCATAGGTACCTATGTGTATATGTGCGTACACATACAACACACACACACACACACACACACACACACACACACACACACACACATATTTTTAATTCAACTAAAGTATTAGATCCATAGAGTGTTGTGAGATTTACCTTCTCCCACAAAGCTATTGGCATTTTTACTTTTTATCCCTTTTTTACTCTGACCAACGGTATAGAAATAACAATAGTATCAGAAAAATGTTTGCGAACTCTTAATTCTTTTTTTTTTTTTTTTTTTTTTTTTTTTTTTTTTTTTTTTTTGGTTTTTCGAGACAGGGTTTCTCTGTGTAGTCCTGGCTGTCCTGGAACTCACTCTGTAGACCAGGCTGGCCTTGAACTCAGAAATCCACCTGTCTCTGCCTCCCAAGTGCTGGGATTAAAGGCGTGTGCCACCACCGCCCGGCACGAACTCTTAATTCTTCAAACCACTCCTTTGACACAGACCCTCTTGAGCTTGCTGAGCTGAAAACAGGAGATGTAAACACAGCTACAAACAACACTGACATGATGGTTTTAAGAACTAATCATTGAAAAGACACCAAGGCACCAGCAAGTCTGGTGTCTCTTGAGGGTCTGCCTTTTGATTCATAGATGGCATCTTCTTGGTGTCCTTACTTAATGGAAGGGTGAAAGATTTCTTGTGTGAATCTCTTTATAATTAGAAGTCTTTGTTTATTTTCCTTGTTTGCAGGGAGAACTTTTTTCGTTACAGTGATTCTCAGATTATAAGAATTCAGTAGCATGGGGCCTGAGAGTAGGGATTTAGAAACCAACCACGGCCATGCTTGAGGCAGTGGGAGTTCAGTGCTGAGCTGCACAGACATCTGGAAATGTCAGACTCTATTTTCAACCACCACATCCAACACATTGGTTAATCGCCAGCATTTGGATGCCAAGAACTCTATAGAAAGGAGAAACTGAGGCAGAGGTAATTTGTCTGGCTTGCCTTATTTCTTGGGACTCTTGTCCTGATTCAGCCTCCAGCAATATTTGGTATATTTTTTTTCTAGGTATACAGTATCACTGTGTCATTGGCCAAATTGTTCCCACTGTCTTTCGCCTTGACTTGACAGTTGGGCAATAGGCCAATGTTACCTTTCCTGGGGGAGGATTTCCCTGGCTTTTGTAGACAGCCACAGACTCCTCCTGGCCTTGTTTTGTTTCTCCTTATCCCCTTTGTGACAAATTCAGCTTTCCACCAATGGGTAGTGAACTCCAGAGGTCATGGTATCTACCTTTTGGTATCTACACCTTACAACCAAGCACACAGTAGGTGTTCAACAAATATTGACTGACTGTCAGTCTGTGGAGGAATTTATAATAAAATGCCACCCACCAGATGGTTCATAAACAACAGGCATTTATTTCTTATAGCTCAATGGTGGGACCAACAGACTCAGTGTCTGGTGGATAATTGTTCCTAGATTATAAATGGTGTGTCTTTGTGCTGTGCTGTCACTTGGCAGAAGAAGAGAGAGAACACTGGGGACTTTTTATAAGGTGTCAATCCCACTCACACCTTACCATACCCATCAGTCACTCTGTGTCAGTCTTCCTTCCCAGTCCCATCACTTTGGGGTTAGGTTTTAATAGGTAGGTTCAGGAAGACCACGAACATTTAGGCCATTGAAGACAGCAGAACCTCAACCACAACCTTTTTTTCTTTTTCTTTTTTTTCTCTCTTTACTTTTACACTAATTTTGAATACAACTTTCTATATGCACAATGTCAATATTCTGGATCAATACTGATCAAAAACCTTCTAAGTGATTTTAAAGAAGCATATAGTGGGTGGGTGGATGGGTGGATGGTGACCGGAAACCTGTTCAGCTTTTCAGAATATAAAGTAGAAGAAAGTTACAATGCAGAATAACAGCTCATCCCTGTGCCCAGTCATTTTGATATCAGAGAAAATTGTTAATAGTGAAATAATAACAGACCTGAAGGGCCATTGCCAAAGAACTATCGCTGAACAGGGCTTTGAATGTGAAAAAAAAAACAGCAGTTAGCAGGATGCAATGGTGCTTCATGGCGGGCCCCCTCTAAAGATGGAGATTATGAGTCACGCCACTCTTCATGTCCTCGCCTCCATTATCCTGATGAGTTCTTTGGTCCTTGTGGTGCACAGCATCAATCGAATGTTCCAAATTTTATGTCAGACTTGCCAGGAGCCAAAAATTGTTCTGTGAGGTTATGAACTGGAAGAGTTAACTCCTGAGGGCAAAAGCACAAAACTATGTTTGCTTTCTCAATACCAATTCCCTTCAGCAGTGTGTGTGTGTGTGTAGAACTTGGACTCATGATAGAAGAGTAAAGGGAAATAATGTAGATGATTTAAGTGGAATCATATGTTAGAATTTGAAGGAAGTGACACTGAGACTTTCTACCCCATAGTAACCAAAATCTACACATGTTCAAGTCCCGTATATAAAATGCTATAGCATTTGTTGAGCTGGAGGGTGGCTCAGTGGCTACAGTGCATACACCATAAGTTTGAGGACTCAAATTTGAACTTCCATAACATATATTTAAAAAGTCAGAGGTAGTACATTCTTATAATCCCAGTGCAGGAGAGGCAGAGTCAGGAGGATTCTTAGGATTTGCTGACTAAGTAGTCTAGCTAAACCAGTGAGCTCTAGGTTCAGTGATAGACTTAGTATCAATAAAAATAAGGTTATGAGCAACCAAGAAAAATACTCCATTTGGAACTCTGGCTACTATGCATATATGAATGTGTGTGTGTGTGTGTGTGTGTGTGTGTGTGTGTGTGTGTGTGTGTATACAGAACAGTTAAAATTTAAAAGTAGTAGAATAAAATTCTATAGTAGTTGCATTGACCTTGGCACATTCTCCTGGTTTTTAAAAATCATCTTTAGGTGACTTATGATTTTTTTTCCTTTTTTGCTTTTTGGAAACAGGATTTCTCTGTGTAGCTCTGACTGTCCTGAAACTAGCTCTGTGGACAAAGCTTGATTCAAACTCACAAGATCCCCCTGACTCTGCCTCCTGAGTGCTGGGATAAAAGGTATATGCCATCACTACCAGGCTGACTTATTAACTTTTAATATTGTGTGTGATCGTTCTAATTTTCAATTTGACACAACCTAGAATCATCAGATAATAGAGCCCTGAGTGAGGAATTATCTTAGATGGTGTTGGTCTGTGAGCAAGTCTATGCTGGGTTGATTAGTATTAACAGTTGACATAGGAAGAGCCAGCCCACTGTGGGCAGCACCATTCCCTATGTAAAGGATCCTGGATTTTGTAATAGAGAACTTGAACTGAGTAATATGCATGCATCCATCCTTCTCTTTTTGCTATTGACTGTAAATGTGACCAGCTTCTTCCAGCTTCTGCCACCATGTCTTCCCTGATATGATGAGCTGTGACTTTAACTATAAACTGAATAAAATATTTCTCCTCTAGCTTGGTTGTTGGAAGTGTATTTTATCACGGCAACAAAAATGCAGCTACAGCATCATGTAAATGCTATGTGAGCAGGGTCAGTACTGTAGCATCTAAGGATTAACTTTTAAAAATCTTTGAAGAAAATCTTTGAACATGCTCAGTGCATCCATGTTTTAAAACTTCTTTTGATTTGCATTGGTTTGAAATCATGGGCTCCATATGTTTATAGCCTGTCTTGCTGTGGCAGAGGGAACGAGTTACTATGCTATCATTGCTGGTTAGCTTGTAAATAGCTTGTGCCCTATTTGGGTGTTACTTCTCTCATTTGTAGAAAAAGTAGTTTAAAGTCAATGATATCTTTCCAGTGCCTGAATTTTTCAATATGACGAGAAAACTGCGATGATAAGGCATTTCTTCTTAACCCTGTAAGAATTGCTTTATATTTTAAAATATACATGGATAATAAATAGTGAACTGCTGACTTTTACTTCTAAGAATGAGGAAGTGGGATTTCTGACCCATTTTGGTGTGTATGTGTGTGGTGTGTATGTGTGTGGTGTGTATGTGTGTGGTGTGTATGTGTGTGGTGTGTATGTGTGTGGTGTGTATGTGTGTGGTGTGTATGTGTGTGGTGTGTATGTGTGTGGTGTGTATGTGTGTGGTGTGTATGTGTGTGGTGTGTATGTGTGTGGTGTGTATGTGTGTGGTGTGTATGTGTGTGGTGTGTATGTGTGTGGTGTGTATGTGTGTGGTGTGTATGTGTGTGGTGTGTATGTGTGTGGTGTGTATGTGTGTGGTGTGTATGTGTGTGGTGTGTATGTGTGTGGTGTGTATGTGTGTGGTGTGTATGTGTGTGGTGTGTATGTGTGTGGTGTGTATGTGTGTGGTGTGTATGTGTGTGGTGTGTATGTGTGTGGTTGTATGTGGTGTGTGTAGTTGTGTGTGGTGTGTGTATGTGTGTGTGGGTGTGTGTGGTTGTGTGGTTGTGTGTGTGGTTGTGTGGTTGTGTGTACTTAGATATGCATGCTCATGTGCATACATTTATGTACAGGCCAGAAGTTGACATCAGATGTCTTTCCTCAATTGCCCTCTACTTCATTCTTTTTAAAAGCAGGGTCTCTCACTGAACCCCAAATCCATCCATTTGTCTAGGCTGACTGGTAATGAGCTCCAGGAATCTGCTTGGTTCCACACCCATCCCTTCCCAGTGCTGAATATCACAATTGCATATTGTGTCCATCTTTTTCAATTGTAAATATTCACATTCATATGACAGACACTTACTCATTGGAACATCTTCCCATCTTTAAGGTTTTAACACTTAAATGATCCACTAATGACAAACACAGAAGGCTGATTATGAGATGTGTGGAAGTTCACCACACTACATCCTGTGTGATAAGGAAGCTATGGACAGCTTAGCTGGCTGAGCAAGTCTCTACCCAACGCAAAGTATCCCATTCTCCATTTTAAATAAAACTCTAAAACACCAGAACCTCTTGTTCTTATTTTTCCTTAACTATTTTCAAGTCATCATAAGTAAGGGACCATTGGTGGCATGGATGATTCACAATTTATTGAGGCTCTGTGGTCTTGGCTGTCAGTTCAACTGTATGCTATAAAGTGCACTGTATTTTGTTATGACACTTATGAATATACAATATTTACGATCACAGATTGAAAAGCCACTGAATGAGTGGACGAGAGCAACGAGAAGCACAAAGATAATTCATCAATAGAAAGAGAAGCAGTGAAGAATGTGGATGGGTGCACTGGACGCCACATCTTCTAATGAGCCAATGGGTTAAAGGAGACCTGGCTTTTATTACAAAGTGTTAAAATGGGAGATGGGGAAGAACCAGGATTCCTGGTTAAATCGTCTGAGCCTCAGACCTAGAACTCAAACTTCCGTGTCTGGCTAATGTTTATTACATGGGCAGTCATGTCTGACTGAACAGTTCTTTGTGATGCAGATTCTGAGATGTTCCAAATGAATTGCAGATTAAAGGAATTATTATGAATTAAAAATATATTTTTATGGGAAAATAGAGATAATTGGCTTAAATGTTCTCGTTGCAGTCTCTGAGCTCAATTATAGTGCCACTGTTAACTCCAAAGTCCTTTGAACCACGCCTTGTAGTATCCTCTTCAGCTTCAACAGCTATTCATCAGTTCAAGAGGCCTTCACCCTTATATTAATCACAGTTGAGTGGATACAGGAGAAGGTATTCACCCTGCACAGCTACTCCTTCTCTGGAAGAATTCTTTTTTTTATTATTATTATATTGACCTTTTGGAAATGAGACAGAACTATTTTTCCAAGTTTTACTAACTGTTCTCTGAAGAGCTGTCTCTCTGATTTTTGCTTCTTACAATGAAATTATCAAGGGGACTTGCAAGAAAAAAAACCTTCCATAATGCCACCAAACTGAATGAGGGGAACCCAGAACAGGGTCTTTATTACTCAAAAGCATGAAAAAGAAAATATAATGTGTGTGTGTGTGTGTGTGTGTGTGTGAGTGAGTGAGAGAGAGAGAGAGAGAGAGAGAGAGAGAGAGAGAGGGACAGAGAGACACAGAGGGAGACAGAGAGAGAGACAGAGAGAGACAGAGACAGTGAGAGAGAGAGAGAGAGAGAGAGAGAGAGAGAGAGAGAGAGAGAGAGAGAGAGAGAGAGAGAGAGAGATGCTCCCCTACGGAAAGACCATTTGACTATATTTTAAGCACATGAATAATGATAGTCTTTGCACTCTAAAATGTCTTGAGGTTCAAAGGACAGAACATTTTTATCTAACGCCTGTGCTTAGGATACAGATACAGGGATAAATAAGTACTGATGTGATAGTTACCTTTTTCATCAACTTGACACAAACTAGGGTCATGTAGGAAGTGAAAATGTCAGCTTAGAACTCACCTCTATCAGATTGGCCTGTTGGCAAGTCAGTTATTTTTTAAAATAATGATTTATGTGAGAGAGCTCGGCCCACTGTGGACAGTGCCACCCCTAGACAGGTTGTCCTGGGGGATAATAAGAAAGGTAATTGACTATGAGCCTGAGGAACAAGCCAATAAACAGCATTCTTCTAGGATCCCAACCCAGTTCCTGCCTCAGATCTCTACCCTGCTTGGGTTCCTTCCTTGTTATCTCCTGTTAATGGACTATAAAATAAGAGATGAACAGACCCTTTACTCTTCCAATTGGTCATGATTCTTATCACAGCAATAGAAAGCAATGTAGGACTGTTGACATTGTAGGCTGGGTCAGAAGCCATGAGAGTTTTGCTAATCACTCTCTACTGTGATAACAGTATGAAGAAGAGGTGAGTGGATTGTATATTTTTTCCTTTATAAAGGAAAAGAGTTCCTAGTTGTTGGCCTGTTTGTGCTGAAAAGTTGCTGTTGGAATGTACCACATAGCATTGACGCATGCTTCCGATACATCCATTTTGGTAAATGTGACTTAACAGGGGGAAATAATAGCTTTTTGAAAGAACCCTGTGCTATGGAGAGAACATTCTGTAAACTGTTCTTGGGAGGAAGTGCCTCTTTTCACGTGAGATTTTCGGAGGAAAATGGTTTCAGTGAGTCATTAATAGAGATTTTTTTGTTTGTTTGTTTGTTTTGTTTTTCAAGACAGGGTTTCTCTGTGTAGCCCTGGCTGTCCTGGAACTCACTCTGTAGACTAGGCTGGCCTCGAACTCAGAAATCTGCCTGCCCCTGCCTCCCAAGTGCTGGGATAAAAGGCATGCACCACCACTGCCCAGCGATTGATAGATATTTTTCAATATTCAACTTCAAGCTTGGAAGAATCTACTGACAATCTAAAAATATGAATCAAGTTGTGGAGATTTGGAGAGCATTTGTTAAACACATAAAGCTCTGTGCCTTGTGGTTATTAAAATGACACCCTTGGACGTCGGGGAAGAGAGAAACTGATAATGCACGCTCCAGCAAACATTTAGGTGTCTGATAAAAGTGACTAAAAATAGAAAGTTTGGGGTTCATCCAGAGACATTCACCATCTGGGTTACTATAGGCACTAAATCCAGATTTGGAAAACAAAAACAGCTGAATTGAGATTCAGATCTGCAGGTGGATGAATCACAAACTATCTAATAAGGAATTTCAAATTAATGACAAGTGTTTGATCACCTGAACTCTTACAATATATCTATCAATAAAAGATGCTTTTAGTTAGAAGATACTTTTGTCCCAGTAACAAATTATCCATTGTTATATTAGGCTCATCACATTCAAGCATTTCCATATTTTGTTATGAATATGCTTTTTTTGCACAGAAATATGTGTATATACAGTGGATAATATGCATATATATGGATAATATGCAACAGGCAGTATATATACATTTTTACAAATGACTTGTCTATGTATAGGCTATTTACAATGCAAATTCCTCTTAAATGAGGCTACACTCTGACAGACTCACTTGCCTGAAAATTTTCTAAGTTTTACAAAGATTTTTTTTGTGTTTTTTGTTTTTTGTTTTTTTTTTTTTTTTTTTTTTTTGTTTTTGTTTTTCGAGACAGGGTTTCTCTGTGTAGCCCTGGCTGTCCTGGAACTCATTTTGTAGACCAGGCTGGCCTCAAACTCAGAAATCAGCCTGCCTCTGCCTCCCAAGTGCTGGGATTAAAGGCGTGCGCCACCACTGCCCGGCACAAAGATAATATATGTGTGTGTGTGTGTGTGTGTGTGTGTGTGTGTGTGTGTAATCTACCAACAATGACAACTTAGTGAATCCTAACTTACATGTGCCAGAAACTTACACCAACCTAGAGGCAGCAAACTGACCTAATGCGTTTTTATTTTATTTTAATTTACTTTGGAAAGGTCTTATATAGCTTTTACTGGCCTCAAACTCTCTATAGTACTAGGACTTGGGGTGTGGCTCCATTAACTCAGATTTCTGCTGCTCTGAGAATCAAACTCCGGGCTCCATGCACGCAGGACAGCACTTTCTACCTACGCATTTCTATCCCCAGACTCACAAATCCCATTTCACAATGACATGACATGTAAAGTATTTCACTGAGTATACCGTGTAATTTATTGAATACTGGAATTAAGACAAAACAAAACAAATCAAAAAAGCAAGCAAACAAAAGTGAAACCTGCCTGTGACTAAAAAGTGGCCTGCTGATTTACCAATATTTTGAGAAGGTCATGCCACATATTATGAACTCAGGAAGTGACCAGAATTCAAAGTACATTTCTGCGTATTGTTATGTAGCCTCACTGTAAAGATAAAAAGAAACATTTAGTAGCTTGAGCCATAGTGACGTAGAGGATATACATGTATGCATGTGTGTTTGTGTGTGTGTGTATGTGTATTATATATAGTGTGTATATATAAACATTTAATGCTTATATAGGCAATATATATATATATATATATATATATATATATATACAGAACCACACATATACACATACAAATATTTGGGGAGTACATTCTGGGTGCCACTTTTTTTGAAGTTTAGGGGCCTCTAGTTTAGAGAAAAGACTTGGGAGTCAGAAGTTCTAGTTTAACTTCTGATACTGAGTCCCATATAAACTATATAAGCAAGTGGGGCTGGAGAGTCGAAGGTGCGTGCTGCCTTCTGTGAGAATGCGACTTCAAATGCTGTCTGCTTGGCATGTACCAATCTACACTCAATAGCTTGTGGTGAATCTTAAAAGGGCATGAAGACCATCCGCCCCGCTATTTATTTTTCGTGCGCGAGGACAGAGGACTATGTGGAATGGTGTCATGAATCTGAATGAGCTGTAGAGCACCACTCCTGGAATCCGGTAGAGAATTCTTTTGAGATCTTTTATTAGTTCTGATTATAACTAACTATTAATTTCTTATAACAACAGTTCCTTAAGGATTCTCAAGAGTCACCTCTCGTGTTATGGAGAAGTGTGTAACCTGTAGCAAAGTGGGCAAGACATCCTTGTCTCAGTGATTTTCAACTTGAATTACCAATAATAGGTTGAGACTTCCTTAATTTTAGTTCCTCCTTCCCAGTACCTTTAATCAAAATATCCACATCAGAAACATTCTGGAAGGAAAGAAGATTAAAGAGTAAAACTTGACAAGCGCTTTCAGGTTCCATCTTGTATCAGGCACTGTATGAGTCACGAATCTCTAGAGAAACAGAACTGATAGAATGCACACGCACATGCAAGCGTGTGCTCTCTCTCTCTCTCTCTCTCTCTCTCTCTCTCTCTCTCTCTCTCACACACACACACACACACACACACACACACACACACACACACACTGGGGATGTATTTGACTGGAATGCAGGCTATAGTCTGAGTAGTCCAACAATGGTTGTCTCTGGGTAGAAAGGTCAAGGCTCCGATAGTTGCACAGTTCACAGTACTAGACGTTTCAGCAGCCCCAATCTGGCTCTGGAGTCTTAGAGAAGTGCCAGTCTTTAGTCTATGTTGGAATTTATAAGAAGTAGGTTCTAATACCTGCTAAGGAATGCCCCATCACAAGACAGATGAACTTGCCGGTGACAGTGAGTGCAAGCAAGCAAAACAAAAGCTTCCTTTTTCCCATGTTCTCTCATGTGAGCTGCCACTGGAAGGTGTCACTCAGATTTAGAGTGGGTCTTCTCACCTCAAAATACTCAATTAAGAAAAACCCCTCACAGGCATGCCTAGCTGCTTGGGTTTTATTTGTGGATTCCAGACATGTCAGGTTGAAAATCAAGATCAGCTAGTACAGACACTAAGAAGAGACTGCTGGTCTGTGTGGTACTCACTGGAGGTAGCACTACAGGATGCATTTGCTCTGAATTAATGCTTTTGAATTGGTGGATGTCTTTTATGTCTCTAGAAATCTGATGAAATACTGTTTCTAGTTATTATGTCTAGTAGTTAACTTTCCTCATTGCTATGACAAAAATGCCTGGAAAAGGCAACTTAGGCACAGAAGGATTTGATTTACTTTGGTTCAGGGTTTGAGGATAAAGCCCACCATTTATGGTGGAAGGAGACCGGGGCTGCTGGTCACGTGGTGCCTGTAAGCCAGGAAGATGTTGTCATAACATGTGGTTTACTGGTTTTATGCAGCCTAGGATCTTAGCTCGTGAAACAGTGCCATCCATATTTAGGTTAAGTTTTTCCAGGTACCCCTTTCAGGAAACACTCACGGACACATCCACAGTTTTGTTTTCTTGGTGATCTACAAACCCACCAAGATTAACCATCATAATCGCTTCCATTGAAAACACACCCATGACTATGTATATGATACCTTACACAAGGCTGCAGATGATCAGCAAGTCCTGGAGTATGTGTGGTGTCCTATTACTCTTTAGGTCCTGGCTCTACCACTATATTTTCCTATCTACCCAGAGGAGAAAGTTATGTGCATGTCTGATGATTCAAATACACAGCTTGGTGTGATCCCTTTATGTAGATTCTTCCCTTTATTTCTGTTTGATGTCATTGACAATGAGGTCAAATCTGTTTTAGACATGTTCTTATGTTCTACTTTGGTTAGGGAATCTAACCAACATCTGGACATGGGATTCTAAACACATATGGTGCTCACTCAAATATTTTTATTACTTCATTACGTGTGTGTGTGTGTGTGCATGCATCCATCGTGTGTATGTGTATGTGTTCATGTGTCCATCCATGTGTATGTGTTTGTGTGCATGTGTGTGGCAAGTGTATAGTGTGTGTACTATATGTGTAGAGTGAGTGTGTTTGTAGTATATGTATATCTAGTGTGTGTGCGTGTGCGTGCGTGCGTGTGTGCGTGTGCGTGTGTGTGTGTGTTAGGAGGATAGGGCTTAGGAAGATAGGAAGAGGGCTGGAATTGAACTTTCAGGCAGTCATGAACTCCCTGATGTCGATGCTGGGACCTGAAGCCAGGATCTCTGGAAGATTAGCACGAGATCTTAGCCTCTGGTCCACCTCTCTAATCCTGGAATATATTTATAATAAATGGGAAAGAGTCACAGGGTACTCTGCTGCTGCTTTCATTGACTTGTGTCAGTACTTCTTGAAAAGTCATAATGAGGCTCACACTGATGCTGCTGCTTTCAGCTGAGATGTATAAAAATTAAAGCTTTGAGAAAGAAAGTAATTAGAGGATGAATTAGATGTGCACCTCTAGCTTCCAGCCCAAACTTAAAGCACCAATGAATACATATCCCTGATTATCTCCATCTTCCTGAACAGAGCTGCCTGCCTCTAATCGTCATGGGTTCACCCAGACAAGGAATAATCAAGCAGAGGTATTATCTATGGTGTGACCATGTTTCCAGTCATAGATGAGACTTTTACTATTAGTCAGTAGGGTTTTTGTAGCTCCTGTACTCTCTGCTTGAGGCTTAAGTTGTCATGCACTCACAGCAGTGAACACTGGTGCAGCCTGGAAATCTGAACTCAAAACCTCTCTCAATACAAGTCATGGGGAAATCCATTCTAGTTCTAATTTTGATGTGAGAGAAATATAAAAAAAATCTATATGGGGAGGGGCCACTAGTTTATTTGGAAATTTTAAACAGCTGTTGGTCTGGTGGGGATGCTGCAAGCCAAAGAGCACGGAGATCTCAAAATATCTCTGTCACTGGCTGACAAAAGTGAGTGAGATTATCATGGCTCTGGCAAACAAACAGGGTTAATTGCAGGAACGTGTTTACTGGTACAAGTCAGCCAGTGTTTGTTAACCATGTGCTTGTTTCTTTGTTTATAGCAAGACTACACTTTGAGAGTAGAAACCGTGTTAGATTCTCAAGATTCCTCCACATAATGAGGACAATGAGTCGATTGAGATGCTGAGGGTGAGAGACAATGAGAGGCATAAATTCTCTTAAAGGGAACTTTTTGATAGCACTCACAAATCGCACGCCGTGGAAGTGATATACAAACACCCACTGCAAGGTAGGATCAAGTGGAATAAGATCTGACACAGCAAATAAATCTAAGTGCATGCTCAGGATAGATGGTGCCATGTTGAGACAAATTAATGACAGGGCAATTTGTACCCTAGAATGGTTTCTCTGAACTATTGAGGGGAAATGACTCTGTTACTTTATAAACTCACAAATTTTTATGCAAGTGTCTCATTAGTGCTTAGGAGAAAAATACAGGGCATCTCATGTCTTAGATGTATTAAAGGCTCAAAGTGAGAGCTTGGAGTGTCCTGGGCCTCGCATCTAACTTTTATACACAACATCACAAAACTTTGGACATACGATTGATATCACAGGTTTTTGTTTTGTTTTGTTTGTTTGTTTTGGTCTGTATTTTTGAGAGAACAAGAGAATGCTAAGAAAGACTAGCAGGAATCTGATTCAATTACAGAAATTACTTCCTCTCAGGGTGAACTGTTTTATACACAGTCTGATCCAACTGTCAAAAGAAAGGATTAGTAGTCCACCAGTAACCAAGGAGATTGTCTAATTTCCAGTTTTGTTCAAAGAGAGATTTTCCATCCTTGCTCATACAAGAAGCTATGTGAGGATGTCACATTTGGCTCAATAGTATATTCCAGACAAACATTAGTGAATGGCTTCTCTGCTGTACTTATAATTGTTCCATGATTTCCAGTGTATGAAGTAAGAGAGGAAAAGCTTTGGCCAAGAAGGCAAGCCCAACCTCATTGCTTACTACTTTGTGCACGATTTATTCCATTCATTTCAGTGTCCTGAATATACCAAGATCTACCTTTCATAGTCTTTACATAGGTTGTTCTCTGAAGCATCTAGCAGTTTCCCTTGTAGAGTTAATCCTATGCATTCCAAATATATAGATGTCTTAGTTCAAAGGCCACATGGTCACTTTTCCATTGCTATGATAGAACATCTGGCAAAAGCAACTTAAGAGAGGATATGATTATTGAAGCTCACAGTTCAGGGATTACAGTCAATGGTGGTAAAGGCATGGCGAATGGAGTAGCTTGATCTGTATGGCAGGAGTTTCAGACACCATTTTTCATGTGTTGGTGGATCAGGAAGCAGAGGAATTAGACTTGAAGCTTGGTTATACTCTCAAAGACAGTGTCTTAGTCACCTACCTGTGCCAGTCATGCCTACCCAGAGAGTCCCCACCCTCCCAAGTATCCAATCTTGGTAATGTATTTCCTGTCCAAATCATACAGTATTTTCCCAGAGAGAATTTCTTTGATGGCTATCAATATTAAATCAATTCATTTGTTACTTTATTAGGGTCTAGTTTTACTTCCTTTTGAAGCACAAACCTCGTTTTATAGTTTTATTGTTTTTAGTTTAATGAATTGATTAGATTGTAGTTAGATATTAACAGAGGCTATGACTAATATGCATGGTTGGAAACAGTCATTTTTTAAAAAAAAAGGATTGTAAGACCTGGCTAATATGAGGTTTCCTAAGCAACATGAACAACATGAATTTAAAAAAAAAAAAAAAAGACACAATTTAGAGAATTCAACAAAAGGGTCATTTAGAGAATTCAGTGGAAGAGATGCAAGGATATATTTTTTATTTTTATTTAAAACGATACACTTCCTGGCTCTCAACTGCATATGGCAAAGAATTATGGAAGTAGAAACACCTTAAAGGTAGCAGAACAGGAAGCATTGAAACCTAAGCTACATAGAAATCACACTGTCAAAATCTGACTTCAGCAACTACTTTGGAATTGTAACATTTGGAAGTTTCACCTTCCAGGGAGGGCTGGAAAGATAAGTACAGTTAATTTCTGGGACAGTGTGATGATAGCTCTCCTTTCCCAACACAGCTCTTTGGTGGGCAGTTACACACATGCTTCTGAGGTAATCTGAATTTAGCATTCAGGATCTAGGATGGTCCTGTCATACAAATATCAGGAATCTGTGCTCTGGCTTTGGAATGCTGTTTTTGTTTTTTTGGTTTTTTTTTTTTGTTTTTTTTTTTTTTTTTATATTTTATGGACATGATGAAGACCTAGTAGGCAATGCTGTATTCCTTGCACAATTTCCTCGTTTATTCCTTTGGAGTAAGACATAAGCATTAGGATATACAAGAGCAATTACATATGGAGAAATGTAGAAAGTGGACATTCATGCCCCAGGGAAAGTATTAGAAAAAAATCTTGGTAAACGTTAAGTTTAATATTGATCTCAAGGTCACCTGTATCAATAGATCTGTCTCATTCTCTCTGTCTTTCTGTCTCTGCCTCTCTGTCTCTCTGTCTCTCTGTCTCTCTGTCTCTCTGTCTCTCTGTTTCTCTGTTTCTCTGTTTCTCTGTCTATTTGTCTCTTTCTCTCTTATACACACACACACCAGAAAACAAACAAACAAAAACCCAGAAAGCTGCAGGGGAGAGGAGAATTGGATTTCCAGTTACTGTATCACTTGATTCATGTGTCCAATTCACAGCCAAATATCTTAAGGCACACAGAGGATTAGGAAGGTATTACTCATTGAAATGGAAAGTGAATCAAGAGCAACAGTCTCAGAAGAATCTTGATGGTAGATCCACTAGAAAAAGACTTTAAAACACAAAGGTCCTAGAAGGAACCATGGAGAACATCAAGAAGGGATTTGTGGACAAAACGTAAAAATCAGTAAATAGATACAAACTCAAAATAAAACTTGTAAAAGTTTGGAGCTGAAAAGTACAGTCACTGAAATGAAGGATTACTACTAAAGGGTCTTAAAGGATATAACAATGGCCATAGGACCAAAGAACTAAAACCTTCAC